>NW_007044850.1:11392-22168 GCF_000164805.1 Carlito syrichta
ACCTGGAACCAACCATGCTGTCCATCAAAAGAGGACTGGATTAAAAAAATGTGATACATATACATGATGGAATACTGTGTAGTCATGAAAAAGAACAAAATCATGAATTTTGCAGCAACCTGGATGGAACTAGGGTCTATAATACTAAGTGACCTCTCACAGAAACAAAGATCTGGGTATCACATATTCTCACTCATATAGTGGACCTTGATTATCCAATGAACTACCATAAGAAAATGACTGACAGTGGTGGGAAACTATGGGGGGGAAGGGGGAAGGGGGATAGGACTAATGTTAGTAAACATCTGTCTGGAATGGGGAGACACCTGTTATCAACAAGGGGGCCTGAATGAAGCATATTTGTATACCTAGCCCTTAACTGTACCCCAAAATATCATAATAAAAAATATTGATTTAAAAATAAATAAATAAATAAGTAAAAAATAGATGCCTTCCTAGTTTATAAAATAAAATAATGAAGTGGATAGTTGTAGAGTGGGGACATTTTGCTAAACAACAACAGCAGCCAAGAGTTCTGTTTTAACTCCTGCAGAGCCTTGAGACAGACCTTCACCCCCATGTGAGCAGCCTGTGCTCTCTGTCTCTTGAGGGGAGGGAAGTACAGGGAGCTACTCGGTAGCAGCAGGAGGAAAAGGTAGCATATTCATAAAAGACTGTTTTTGGAAACTCAAACTTAAGATTCGGTTGGAATATTTTGCTAAGCCATCTGTCTGCAGTTGCATGTTTATAATTATACTTCAAGCTCACAAGCATCAGTAGTGGTTTCCGTGCCCCTTACCAAGGAGCGACACCTGTTTGTGTTGCTGGGTTCCTTGTAAACTGGCCATGGCAATACTCATCTACAGTGATTCATGGAGTTTAAGTCAGCAGTTAAGGGAATCAGCAAAATCAAGTCTCTAAATTGTCTTATCACTAATTTTAATTTTCAGTGAAGCTTCCTGATGGAGGGCAAAGTCCAATAAACTCACAGTCAGGAGGTCCCGGGGTCTGGTCTGAGTCTACCTCTGGTGCTGTCAATTAATGTTTCCTTCACACTCAGATTTTCTTATCTGTGCAAAGTCTAACACCAGCAACCACAAGTATAATGACTGACATTAATCCAATGACCTCAGACTGTCTGAACACTATAGCAAGCACTTTACTTCCTTGAAGTTTTTTAATTCTTAAAAAAAAATTCCCAACAGATAGATACATACTGTTATCCCTCTCGTATGGATAAGGAAACTGAGTCACCAGGATATTGAGCAACTAAGAGATTATAGGGCAAGATGCAGAAATTGTTAATATTTATTGAGTGCATACTATATGTTAGTCCCTGTGTAGGATTTCTATGTACATTATTTTATATATTGTTTTATACACTTTGGCTAGCTCATATTGTCACCATTTTACAAATTAGGATGTTAAGGATCAGTATTACTTGTTTAAAGAAATAATGGGTGAGTGGATAACTGGTATTAATATCCAGATGTCTCTGAGTGCAGAAACCATATTCTACATGCTGAAATTTTTGTCTCCTCATAACTTGATGAGTGCAAATGGCCATGAGTGATGGATTGTGTAATTGACTGAAATGTTTAGTCTTGTGCTTAATGCACTGGATTGGGAACATTCATTTAAAAGCCTCCAGTATATTTTGCTGCTGTGTCTCATTTCTAATAGGTAGAAACCCATACTTAATGTCTGGTAAGCCACTACATTTACTCTCTTTGTTCCCAAGATAATGATCATTGCACATTCAAATATATTTTATTTTGAGATACCTGATCTGTTTTTAAATTGATTTGCTATTTTCTTATGAACCGTTGAATTTGTCTGTGTCAACAACTTTTCTATTAGTGAGACTGTGAGGTCTTATTACTCAGTGTGACATGGCTAAAAGCTAAGGGAGTCTCAATCATTGCTGACTTGAATTCTAAGTTTGGGTCAACTATTTGCTGTGTGACCTTGGCATTATTATTTAACCTCTCAGAGATTTCATCTGTTTATCTAATAAAAGGCTGGAATAACATTTACCTCAATGGATCTACTATACTAACTTAATTAGAAGTGCACTCATTACCCAACACTTACTACTTTATTTTATGAAAATTGTTAATTAATATTTGCTTCTGTTTACTCATTACTTTAAATAACTATAAAGACAATATTCAGGCCCAGGGACATGTTATAAAAGACACTCAAATAATGTCTGTTTAAAAAAAGAAGGCTACTTTTGTCAAATTATTTCTAAATAAGTCAGGTAACTTGTGTAGAAAATCTCAAATATGCACACAGGGTCTAATTGTAATGTTTTCATCACTTTGACTGAGGGTGGGTAAGAAACATTTCTGATTCTGAGAAGCAGTATGTAGCATAAAAAGACCTATGAAATTGGGTCAGATCTGGGTTACCTGTTCAACACTTATAATTACTGAATCAATTTGGTGAGTCATTTAAATTCTCTATTCCTATTTTTATCTATGAATAGAAAAAATAAAAACATTTTGTTTTTCATCTGTAGAATCAAGTGCTAAATGTATGCAATTAGCAATTATGATGGTAAAGGGAGACGTTTCTGTAATTTTTCTTCCTCTTCTAACTTTGAACTAGTTTGCATTGATCCTTATACTAAACGTTGAAGTTTCTTAAAATTTCCTACCATTATGATGTGCTTAAAAATGCCTGGAATCTCATCCTAATATGATAAAGGACAGTGTCACTTGTTAATCTGACAATTTATATTAAAGAATTTATGTCTGATACCATGAGATACATTTCTAAGTGTTTTGAATTACTTCATTTAAATCTGCTCATTTGCTTTTCAAAAAAGAGTATTAGCCTTGGATGAGGCCACTTGATCCTTGATTTCCTGAATCACAATGGCCCTCACTATGCAGTGGATCACTTGAATTCCATCGTCTTGCTGTGTGAGTATTCTTGGTAATCTCTTTTTTATTGCATTTCATCATTATTTAATATTTCAATTTGAGGAATTGTTCTTGAAGAATCTGAGTTGAAAGTGCTACTATGTATTCACACAATATATGTATAAATTGTTTATAACTTGACATGCATCAAACTGAATATGCCCAATTTAGGTAGTGGTATAGAATCACTTCTTTGCTTAAGTGCAATATATTCTAAAGTATATCATGTTTTAAATCTCTAATAAACATGACTTCATAATCTTTGAGCACAGTTTATAAAATAAATATGCTTAAAGAATAGCTGAGGATAGTGACATTTACATAGAGGAAACAAAAATTTTCTTGCTCATACTTTTTTGTATACACTTAAAGGATACAGGTACAGTTTTGTTACACTGATATATTGCATAGTGGTGAAGTCTGGTGTTTTAGTGTACCCGTCATGCAAACAATGCATATTGTAGTCATTAAGTAATTTTTAATTCATCACCCCTATTCCACTTTCTCACCCTTTCAAGTCTCCAGTGCCTATTATTCCACTTTCTATGTACATGCTCACATGTGTTTTGTTTGTTTGTTTGAAGTGAGAAAGCAGGATTTATTGAGAGGGCAGAGAAGCTCCCACAGTGGGAGGGGACCCAAAGGGGTTGCCCTGCTTTCATGTTTTTAATTGTTATTTTGCGTTAACTTCTTTCAACTAAGAATTGATACAGATTCACCTGGATACCTCCAAGTGTTCTGGGAATGGCAGGGTTGCAGTGATACTGCACTGTGTGGAATTGCCCCATCAATTAGATGCAGGAAGGATCAAGACAATGAACAAATAAGGAGGATCTCATGCCACTTTTTCACAGCAACTCTGCTATGGTGAGAAAAGGCTTGAGGGCCTTCTTTGAACAGAATATGAGAGGAGGAAGCCCAGCCAGGAGAGAGTTTGGGCCAGTGCCTGTATCTGGATGCAAATCAACAGAAGTTTGACACAGTGAGACATTAAATTGTGTTGCATTATTTTAAATGCTAGCAGTTGACAATTATGCTAACTGGCAGCTACATATTTATTTTTGGAAATACGTAATAAATGATTAACTCTGAAGTGAGATATTGTTCAAAAGCCAAGCATATGTGGATAAATCTGAACACTAAGAAGAGTTCCAATATTAAAATATCTCTGTTTTGGCATTCTCTGAGACACAGAGCTCTACTTATAGTGTGGAAACATTTTTGCTAAAAGGGAAAGATAAATATTCATGTCATTGTCCAAAATGTTCTTCTTAAGATATTGTTCATTACATTTCAAAATTTTCCCTTTTTCTGATTTTATTAACTAACGTGATTCATCAAAGATAAGTTTAAAAAAGGCAGACTAGAGAGCTCTAGTTCCTCACCACCCTCAAGAAACTGTAAAATAAAAAACAATATATGGACCAAAGTAGGTTTGTTAGAATTCTAAAAACCAATTAAGAAGTTTTTTTCCAACAAAGCAAATGCCTAATCAAGAAAAAAAAAACTCACTCAAAACAGTAGAAAATCTCATAGCATTTAACTTGCCCTTATCCCATCTCTTCTTTAACACAGTGTGGTATGGTCAAGAGGAAAATACCCAATTCCCAGTTTTTGCCTTGGGATGGAAAGAAAAGAGTGGAACTTGCTTGTACCATTCTGGCTTGTGTGGAGGTTGCATAAGAGACTGGTTTCTGTCTTGCCTGATTTGAAAAGCTGATCATGATGGTGGCAGGGTTTGAATAGTAGGTTCAAGGTCATTGAAAGCACTGCAGGCACCATGATGGATGAGAGCTCAGGAGCCAGTAGACCCACTGGGGAGCAGAAAGGGAAATACAATAGCATTTCTAAGACTTCTGAGAAGAAGCAAGCATGTAACTGTGGAAGAAATTAAGACGTATAAAAACTTTGCATGTGAAGAACTAGAACAAAAACATGCACACAAGCCCAGAGAAGATGCATCTCCAGAAAAAGTGTGAGAGGAGCCAGGATGATTAGTTAAGTTCTTCCCCTGCACAGCCACCAATCTACACTGACTGGGAGAGAAGCCAGCTTTTGCCAAATGTTCAATTTTCAAAAAAAAATTCACAGGGCATGCAAAGAAACAGGAAAGCACAGCCCCTTCAAAGGAAGAAAACAAATCTCCAGAAACTGATCTTAAAGAACAACAGGGCTTGACTTACTTGATAAAGATCTTAAAACAATTGTTTGAAGTATGCTCAGTGAGCTGAAAGATAACATGAACAAACATGTAAACAAACTCAGGAAGACATTTTATAAACAAAATGAGACTATCAACAGAAATTAGTTTAGAAATTATTGAAAATAAATAAACATTTTAAACCCCGAAAGTAGAATAACTGAATCAAAAAGTTCACTATGATGGTTCAATGATAGACTTGATCAGGCAGAAGGAAGAACCAGTAAACTTGAAGGTATGTGATTTCTAATTGTTGAGCCTCAGGAGCAAAAACAAAACAGAATGAATAAAGGTAAACAGAGCCTAAGAAACTTATGGGGCACCATCATGTGAACATATATATATATTATTGGATTACCATAGAAGAAAAGAGTGAGAAAGGGGAATACAGCATAATTGAAAAAACAATGGATGAAAACTTCACAAACATGAGGAAAGAAATGGATATACAAATACAATAAGATGAGTGAAGTTGAAGTAGGATAAATCCAAAGTGACCCACACAAGGCATACTCCAAACAAATTGTTGAAAGTCCAAAAAAAAAAAAAATATTGAAAGCTGCACGAGAAAAGTGACTTGACATGTGCAAGGAAGCCTCTATGAGATTAACTGTGGATTTCTTATTAGAAACCTTATAGGACAAAAGGCAGTGGGATGATATATTTAAAGTAATTTTTTTTAAAATCTGTCAGCGAAGAATATGATATCCAACAAAACAGTCCTTCAAAAAATGAGGGAGAATTAAGACATTCCCAGATAAACAAAATGAGGGAGTTTATTACTGTTGGAAGAGGCACTCTTGTGCATGCAGTCATTTGACTCCTACCTGGCCATGTTAGAATGGACTTTGGGTCAGGAACACTTCTTTACCAAGAGAATAAAAAACCTTCATATTCTGTTCTGGGCTTATCACCTATGTGGGACTATCTCAACCAGATGACATGACTGGTGAATTTTTCAAACCATTAAAGAATATTTGATACCAATTCTTCTTAAACTCTCCCCAAATATTGAATAATATAGAATATTTACAAACTTGTTCTATGAGGCCAGGAATACCCTAATATCAAACCCAGATAAAAACACTACAAGAAAATAAAACCAGAGACCAACTTCCATAATGGATATTGATGCAAAATAGTCAACAAAATACTAGCTAACAGAATTCAAAAGATTATTAAAAGGGTTATACACTGTGCCCAAGAGAGATTTATTCCTGGAATTCAAGGATCTTTTACCATATAAAAATCAATCATTGTAACATACCTCATTAACAGAAAACAACAAAGACAAAAAAAAGCAAGTATCTCAGGAAAAGAATTTGGTAAACTACTTTGATAAAATTCAAATTTTATGATAAAAACACTCAACAAACAAGAAAGAAAAAATAAAACTAGCTCAACTTCATATAGATCATATATCACACTTAATGTTAAAAGACTGAAAGGGTTTTCTCTAAGATGAGGAGAAAGACAAGGATGCCCAGTTTTACTACTTTTGAATCTAACACTGAAAGTTGTAGCCAGTGTGATTAGACAAGAAGAAATTCAGAAAGACATTCAAAATGGAAAAGAGAAAGGCAAATTTTTTATGTTCTTGGACCACATTATCTTATATGAAAAAAAGCTTAAAATAGCCTTAAAAGCTGTTAGAACTAATCGATGAATTTAGTAAAGTTAGAGGATACAAAATCAACAGATAAAAATAAATTGTTTATCTACACTAATAGTGAACAATGAAAAAGGACATTAAGAAAACAATTTCACCTACAATAGTATAAAAAATAATAAAATTCTTAAAACTTTAAGCAAGGAGGCCAAAGATTTGAGTACTGAAAACTGCAAACTGTTTTAGTTTGGCCATTTCAACAATGATGGACATTATCATCTGTTTATTTGCCTGATTTATGTTGCCTGATTATCTCATGATGCTGTCTAAGATACAACAAACAGCCACACCATGTTTTGTATCAGTGTCTTTCTAAAAGTACAATAAAAGCAGCTCATTGCTATGCATGCTGCTTCTAATTTTCTCTGTATACACTTTATAATCAGAATCAGCTCAAATTATTTTTTTCAAACTTTATATTTCCTGACGTATATCTCATACCCTAGCCATTATGTACTATTTTTTTTTGTAAAATGAAGACAAAACCTTCTCTTGTGGTCTTCTCAAACCCTACCTAATTCTATTATTAAGAGACACAATAGGCTAGTTTAAGAAATGAAATTTTATTTATCAAGGAAAAAGTCCAATTTACCTGGAATTCCACTACTTATTACCAAGGAGCATCTATGCTCATTGTGATATATAAAGTACCTTCAAACTTTCTCCAGGTCAAAGAGATTGTCTGACCAATGACTAATATTACATTGTCTTGATCTGTGTTATTTGTCATCTCTAGTTATCTGAGAGTCTAAAATACATTTAATCTTAAAGAATCACACAGAAAAAAATGCTACTCTTATACTGTTAAATTCTGAAGTAGAAAAGACTTTTGGGGGTTGTTAAATAAAACCGCAACATGTCTAAAATGCTTTGCATCATGATACTCTAAAATTCTGGTAAGATGTATAGTTGATGTTTATAAAGTGAGTGGTATTTAGGTCACTTGAATATTAACATAAGTTAACATGCTGTGGTAAAAGTAAAGAATAATACTCTGTAACTGTAAACCCTTTAACTGAACCAAGCTTGAATTATTTTAATGTTTAATGTCACTTATTTATTTTTCCCCAAAGAAATGGTCCTTTCAACTCAGGCCAAAACAAGAGTTTAGAGTATGAAAGGAAATGAGAGGAAGACAGAGCAGGCAAAGAACTATAAAGACAGATCCTAGAATGGGAATAAAATTTATTGGAATTAAGAAGGAATTTCCTTCTTTCTAGTAATATCTTAGTACAGTCAAGATAAAACAAATCATTGTATCCAAGGCCAGTGGGTTGTGTGATGTCCAGAATTCATCACATCTGTAGCCATTTCATAGATGTCAACTGGCTCAGGAGTGGCCCCAAAGCCTACTCTCTTAGAAGATATAACTTAAAGAGTGTAAAATGCAATAATCTATGCTGGAGTAAAAAAAACAGGGAAGGGAAGAAATTTAAATAGTTTTCAAGATAATATATGAGAAAGACAGAGGCAAACGTCAAACTGCAACAACTATATGTTTTTTGTTCTATTTGTTGAAAGCATCTGACTGGGCATGGTGGCTGAAGCCTGTAATTCCAGGGCTTTGGGAGGCTGAGGCAAAAGGATTACCTAAGCCCAGGGCCTCGAGACCAGCCTGGGCAACTTGGTGATACCTCATCTCTATAATATATCATTGAAAAAAAATTTTTTTTTAAAGTTAGCCAGGCATGGCAGCATGCACCTGTAGTTCAGCTATCTGGAAGTCTGAGGAGGAAGTATCACCTGCCCAGCAGGTCAACACTGGGGTGACTGTGAGCATGCCACTGCACTCCAGTCTGGGTGACAGAGTGAGACTCCAACTCAAAAAAAGAAAGAAAGTTCCAGTAAACACTCTATGTACTCATAAAAGAATAATTCAAAATTTTGTCACTTTAAAAATCAACCCCCTCAGGACTCCTCCCATTTTGGGAGTTTTTCTGTCCCCAATAAACCCTGCTATCAAAAACAAAACAAAACAAAACAAAACAATGATTTTATCATTTTAAACACCAATTATTCTAAAAGATAAATCATCGTTTTCTCTCTTCCAGTGAAATTAAACATTCTTATTAATAGTTTAGCATTTATATAATGGCTTCATTTTTGTTTATTGAACTTGCTTTGTGAATGAGTTCCAACAGCATAAACTAAAATGCCAGAACTTTAAGGGTGAAATACAGCAGAAATTCTGTTGCTTTATGGGGGAGGGAACTCAGTAAAGTAATATGGGCTGAAAAGTAATGAATTTAAAATAAGTGTAAAACAGGGCACCTGACATGCACAATGATAATAAATTTTATGGCAGGACCTATAAATGTACCCACAAATGTAAAATAAATGGTTGGTTCTAATCATTTTAGTTCTCTGAATTGATTTGAATCCCAGGAGAGTAAGACACCTGGGAAACAGCTAGCCTGAGAGAAACAGTGTCTCCTCATAGATGTACAATAATTTAGTACTTTATAATTTGGGTTTCCCATACATTATCTTACTTGAGTTTCGCAGTGGTTCTATGGAAAAATGCAAATGCAGTTCTAGAATCTCACACTGTCTAAGAACTGTTTCCTTATTCCATCTGAATCAAGTTTTACTGAGTATGCTTTTTTTCCTTAGAAGAAACACACAAGACCTCTGGTATTTTAAAAGTGGAATGCCACTCCAAAGTCACATTCGGGTGATTAAAAGTTTATTCTTTTTCTTTCATCCTTGCTTTTGATCCTCATTTTCTTTTAAGGATAAGCATTGGCTACTGATGTAGTTGGAAATGTGTCCCTTCTAAAAATCATGTTGAAATGCAGTCCCCAGTGTTGGAAGTAAGGCCTAGCGGGAGGTATTTGGACCATGACGGTGGCTCCCTCATTAATGGCTTTGTGCCTCCCCACGTGATGAGTGAGTTCTCACTCTCTCAGTTTCCACAAGGGCTAGTTGTTTGAAAGAGCCTGACAGCTCCTTCTCTCTCTGGCTTCCACGCTTCTCATGCAACACACCTGGTCCCTCTTCACCTTCCACAAAGATTGTAAGCTTCCTGAGGCCTCACCAGAAGCAGATGCTTATATTAGGTTTCTTGTATGGTCTGCAGAAGCTTGAGCCAAAATAAACCTCTTTTCTTTATACATTTGCCAGCCAAAGGTATTTCTTTATGGCAATGCAAAATGGACTAATACAACTACATACAAGCAACTTTATATAATTTATGAGATAAATAAAACCTTTAATACACATTTTATGAGTTATTTTTTAATTAATGAAAATGACACTTTAAAAATAGATACTCACCTGGGCACGGTGACTCAGCCTATAATCCCAGCACTTTGGGAGGCCGGTAGAGGTGAAAGGATTGCCTGAGCCCAGGAGTTCGAGACCAGCCTGGGCAACTTGCTGAGACCTCATCTCTACAGTAAACCACAAAAAACATGCCGGGTGTGGTGGCATGTGTCTGCTGTTCCAGTTGCTTGGAAGGCTGAGGTGGAAGGATTGTCAAAGTCCAGCAGGTTGAGGCTGTGGTGACCGAAAGTGTGCCACTGCACTCCATCCTGGGCAACAAAGAGTGAGACTCCAACTCCAAAAACAATAGTCTAGGAATAGAAGTATGGTAAATCAGAGAATACAGAGATACACTTTTGATGAGATAAAATTACTTCCCTTAATTGGAAGACTGATTTTTTATTTTAATCCTATGAACTGTGACAGGAACATTTGGAACCGGAACACTTTAGATATGGGCTAGTTGTGTGTCTAAACCCTTCTTTAACAAATTTACAATCTAGAAATGAAGAAGGCAATGAGATACTACAACTTGTAAGTGGTGCTGGGGGAGATTTCTAGAGAAAAAAGTGATGGCCTATGCAAATATCATGAGCGTCTACTGATTTAAACCTGTTCAAGAAGTAAGCAAAAGACTGATAACAAAATATGCATTCCAAGTACCTTGTTTATTTAAGAGTGCTAAGTTGGTTTTCTGCCACCCTCTTTTTGAG
>NW_007044851.1:0-780 GCF_000164805.1 Carlito syrichta
ATCAGCAAGAAGACCTGGAATCTTAACTTGATGCTTGATCAAATGGACTTAATAGATAACTAAAGAACACTCCACCCAACAACCATGGAACATACATTCTACTCATCACCACATGGAACATACTCCATAACCAGCCTTATTATCAGTCAAAAATCAAGCATAAATAAATTCCATGAATTTGAAATATTAACATGTACCTTCTCAGACCACAGTGGAATAAAATTAAATATCACCACTAACGAAATCCCTCCAAACACACAAAGACATGAATACTAAACAGCACAATGCTGAAAAACTTCTGGGTCAACACAGAAAACAGAAATTAAAGAATTCTTGGAAACAAATGAAAACAAAGATACCTTTGATCAAAACCTCTGGGATGCCATGAAAACAATACTAAGAGCGGGATTTATATCTCTACAAACACACACCAAGAAATTAGAAAGATCACAAGTCAACAGCCTAACAAGTCACCTAAGGGAACTGTAGGGGGAAGAACACCAAAATCCTAACTCCTGCAGAAGAATTCAGATTACCAAAGGAAAAGCCCAAATAAAGGACATAGAAGGGGAGACGGGGCAAGATGGCGACGGCATAGGTGAACTTGTGAGATTCTCTGAACGGACCAAGACTGCAAACTGCTGAATAGACAGACTGTAAAACAGAGGGAAAAGTGAACAAAACCAGAAGACCCTCATAAGGAAGAACAGGTCATTGCAGAAGAGAAATAAAAGCAACCCCACCCTCCCTCAAAAACAGAATTGAAGAGGGGGAGGGAAA
>NW_007044852.1:0-856 GCF_000164805.1 Carlito syrichta
ATTAAAGTCAGGAATAAGATAACAATGTTCTAAATAGTTAGATAAGAGACAGAGAAAATAAACATACAAAAATTTTTAAAAAGTAAAAAATCATTATTTGCAAGTTAAATACTTGGATAACCCAAGAGGATCATCTGAAAAGATTATGAAAATAGGAATTCAGTAATGAGGCTTAATGTAAAGTCAATACATAACTATCAAAAGCTTTCATATGTTAAATAACTACTTGTTAGAAGATGTGGTGGAAGAAAAGATCCTTTTACATTTACCAGAACAAGATAAAAACTGGAAAAAGAAAGCAAGAAAGAAATCTAAGAAATGTCTCATCAATATGAGGAAACTTTAAATTAAAACTGAAAGACACAAAGCAGCTTGAAACAATTGCAAAGACATGCTAAAAAACTAAAATTAGGGTCATACCTTAGAAAAAAGAAGTGTACATCAGAAAGACACCACATCTCCCTAAAATAATCTATTTGTAATTTGAAATCTATTTGTAATTAGCTTACAATTAAACTATTTGTATCTACCAGGACATTTTTATAACCTAACAAATTGATACTAAAGTTCATATGAAAAAATAAATTATATGCCGGGCTCGGTGGCTCAGCCTGTAATCCCGCGCCTTTGGGAGGCTGAGGTGAGTGGATTGCCTGAGCCCGCGGGTTCGAGACCCGCCTGGGCAGCGAGACCTCATCTCTACAATAAATCAGAAAAACAGCTGGGCGTGGTAGCGCATGCCTGTAATTCCAGCTACTTGGAAGGCTGAGGCGGAAGGATCGCCGGAGCCCAGCAGGTGAGGTTGCGGTGGCCGGGAGCGGCCACTGCACTCCAGTCTGGGCGACAGAGTGAGACT
>NW_007044853.1:0-813 GCF_000164805.1 Carlito syrichta
AGATTTATGGAATAGGAACAATGAAAATGAAGAGAATTGTAAAATGTGTGAAAGGTCTTCTATTATATTGGATGTAAGAGATTGTATGAGATAAAAGAACAAAGATGCTATATGATTTTTATGTTTATTAATTTTTATTTTTATGAGTATATAGTAGTTTTATATATTTATGGGATACATGTGTTGTTTTGATAAAAGCATACAATGTGTAATGATCACATCAGGGTAACTGGGGTATCCATTACCTCAAGCTTTAATTAATTCTGAAATTAGCCTATCCTATGGGTAGGTGACACCTAATAAAATACAGAAAACTTTTGAATAAATACTTGGAACAGGTTAAATTCAATTTGTTTGATGAATCCAAGTGACAGTAATAAGAAAATAGATTTCTGAATTTGAGTTAGGATATACATGCATAAAATTTGGATTCCTAAGTCTGAAATAACTCACTTTATTTGAGAAAGAAGAGAAATAAAAAATGACACCTTGGTTATTGCAAGAGAGTTGTTTTTGTTTTGTTTTTTTTTTAGGGAGTAGAATGAGCAAAGATTCTAAGATGCAGAAATTAAGAGAACATTTTAAGAATGTGGAATTATAAAAATCAAGACAGATATAAGCTTAAAGAAAAATTGATGAATAAACTATATGCTGGATAGTTGACAAGTGAAGTAAAATCTGAACAAAAACTTGATTAAATTTGGTTTTCTTTCTTTTGAGTATTTTATTAGAAACATTAACAAATAAATATGAAAAAAAGATTTATATATTCTTTGATGAGAATACTATGTTATCAATAAGCTTATTATTTGG
>NW_007044854.1:0-1169 GCF_000164805.1 Carlito syrichta
GCTGGTCTTGAACCCGTGAGCTCAGACAATCCACTCACCTCGGCCTCCTAAAGTGCTGGGATTGCAGACTGAGCCACCAAGTTTGGCCAGGAAACCTTCTTAATGTAGGCCTCTACTATTAAAATGTTGGATTGCTTAGGGTTATGGCCCTGCATGCACCTGCGTCTTAGAATCAAAAGACTGTGCTGACCCTCCCTGGAACAGAATGAGTCACAGACCCCAGAGCTAGTGAAATAGGTTGTTATTTATCCCTGTGGCCAATAGTTAAAGTTAGAAATATAATTATGCTAATCATGTAACCATAGCCAGTACACTTCTGTTTTGTTGTACCCTTTGATTAATGGCGTATATTCCACTTTATATTAAGTTCCACTAGCATATTTATTTTCTGAATTGGAGTCTCACTCTGTCACCCAGGCTGGAGTGCTGTGGCACACTCATGGCCACCTCAGCATTGACCCGCTTGGCTCCAGCGATCCTTCCACCTCAGCTTTCCAAGTAGCCAGAACCACAGGCACTTGCTACTGCACCTGGCTAATTTTTGATGTATTGTAGAGATGTAGGCTCACCAAGTTGCCAGGCTGCTCTCGAACCTGCAGGCACAGTCAATCCCCTCACAACGGCCTCCCAAAGTGCTGGGATTACAGGCTGAGCCACCGAGCCCAGCCTCTGCTAGGACTTTTACTTACAGTTACTGATAAAACTAAATCACAGGCTCCCAGTAATAGGTACCAAAAATATGTAGACAAGGAACGTTATAATTGATAAAACATAATTGTAACTGGAATTTTCCAGAATGCTTTGTAAATCACATCATTTGGTATTAATCCATAACAAACCTCAATGCTTCTGCTTATAAATACAGACTGTAAAACCCTAGGAGCTGAGCTGACCTTGGTATCCCTCCTGGCTTGTCTCCTTGAATTCCGAATTCAGAAATAAACATCTTTTCTCCCAGTTCCCTGCCTCTCGGATTTCATTGATAAGTGAGAGAGCAGCTGTGTGTTCCACAGACCATATCACCATTACTGCACATGCACACACACACACATGCATGATACACACACAAAGAGGTCATTCTCTTGCCTGCTTTAAGCATCTGTTCTGTAAGAACCAACTACCATGACTTCTGTCCATCACCTTGGACCACTTCCTGTGCTTGGCCTAGC
>NW_007044855.1:0-2065 GCF_000164805.1 Carlito syrichta
GCCAACTATCTAGTCAATTAGTAAAGTCAGCTAGCTAGCCAGTTAGCTAGTTAAATCAGCCAACTACTCAGCAAACTATTCAGCTAGCTAGTTAATTCAGATAGCTAGTCAGGTTACTACTCAGCTAGCCAGTTCAATCAGCTTGCTAGTCAGCTAGATTGTCAGCTAGATAAGTCAATAGCCAGCTAACTAACCAGTTAGATAGCTAGTTAAGTCAGCTATCTAGACAGCTAGATAGCTTGTTTGCTAGCTAGTTACTTCAGCTACATAGCCAGCTATTTACTCAGCTAGCTAGTTATGTCAACTAGCACAACAGCTGATTTATTATCTAACTAATCAGCTAGCCACTCAACCAGCTGATCAGATAGCTAGTGGTCTTGCTCACTTTCCATCAGGTCAACTAACTAGTCGACTCACTTGCCTGCCAATGGTCAGCAATTTAGTTGGCTCGCTCGCCTACCAACAGGTCAATTTGTTGTTGGCTCACTCACAGGCCAGAACATCAGCTAACTAGTTGTCTTGCTTGCCAGTCGACTTGTTAAGTCAGCTCACTTATCGGCTAGCTTGTTGGCTGACTAGTTAAGGCAGGTCACCCATAGACTCACTTGACGGCTGACTAGTTAAGTCAGCTCACCAGTCTGCTCAATCGCTGGTTGACTAGTTAATTCTTCTGAGCAGTCGGTTCACTCACCAGCCGACTAAAGTCAGCTGACCAGCCAGCTCACTCGCCAGCCAAATAGTTGTCAGCTGACCAGTTGGCTCACTCGCTGGTTGACTAGTTAAGTCAGCTGACCAGTTGGCTCAATCACCGGTCAACTAGTTTATTCAGCTGAGTAGTCGACTAACTCGCCAGCCGACTACTTAAGTCAGCTAAGCTGTCGGGCGACTAGCTGGCCAACTAGTTATTTCAGCTAACCAATCGGCCGACTAGGCTGCCAACTTGTCAGCTGATAAGTTAGCTCTGCTAACTAGGAGGCCGAAAAGTTAGCCCAGTCAACTAGTCAGCCAAATAGTTGGTCGACTAGTTAGGTCAGGAATCCAGCCAACCTAGTAGTTAATCATGTTAACTAGTGGACAAACTCGTCAGTCAACTCTTTGTCCCAGCTAACTAGTTAGCCAACTAGTGGGCCCCTTGCTAAGTTAGGTAATAATTTGGCTGAGTAGACAGCCAACGTGTTAAAGCAGCTAAATATCTGGGTGTTTCGTCAGCCAACAAGTTCAGTAACTTAGTTAACTTGTTATCCAACTAGTTAAGTCAACTAGTTAACTAGTTTACCAACTAGTTAAAACAGTTAGCTAACTGGTTAGCAGACTCGTTAAATCAGCTAGCTATCTCATTAGTCAACTAGTTAAGTCAGCTAGCTAAGTAAGCTAGCTAGTCACCTAGCTAGATAAGTCAGTTAGGTAAGTCAACTAGCTCACTAGTTAGCTAACTATGTAAGTCATCTACTTAAGTCTGCTGCCTAATTACTTAGGTAATTAGATAAGTCAGCTAATTTTTCAGCTAGTTAAATACTTAGCTAACTCTTTAATTCAGGTAGTTAAGTCAACTGGCTAACTAGTTAAGTCAGCCAGTGAAGTCAGCTAGCTAAGTAGTTGAGTCAGCTAGGTAAGTCAGTTAGTTAAGTCAGCTACTAATTTACTCAGTTGGTTAAGACAGCTAGCTAGCTAGTCAGCTAACGGGTGAAGACAGCAGGAAGTATCAGGTAGTTTGCTAGGAAACTAATGGGTTAAATCAGCTGCTTGAGTCAGCTAGCTAGCAGGTTAGCAAATGGGTTGAGTCAGCTGGTTGAGTAGGCTTGCTAGCTAATTAACTAATGAGTTACCTCAGCTGGATAAGTCAGCTAGCTAGCTAGTTAGTTAACGAGTTAAATCAGCTGGTTGTGTCAGCTAGGTAGCTCATTAGCAAACGAGATGAGTCAGATAATTAAGTCACCTAGCTAGCACGTTAGATATCGAATAAACTAAATAGTTAGCTAGCTGGTTAAGGCAGCTATCTAGCTAGGCAGCTTACTATTTAAGTCAGTTTGCTAGCCGGTGACTAGCTAGCTACCTAACTATTTAA
>NW_007044855.1:2085-3695 GCF_000164805.1 Carlito syrichta
AAGTCAGCTAGCTAAGTAGTTGAGTCAGCTAGGTAAGTCAGTTAGTTAAGTCAGCTACTAATTTACTCAGTTGGTTAAGACAGCTAGCTAGCTAGTCAGCTAACGGGTGAAGACAGCAGGAAGTATCAGGTAGTTTGCTAGGAAACTAATGGGTTAAATCAGCTGCTTGAGTCAGCTAGCTAGCAGGTTAGCAAATGGGTTGAGTCAGCTGGTTGAGTAGGCTTGCTAGCTAATTAACTAATGAGTTACCTCAGCTGGATAAGTCAGCTAGCTAGCTAGTTAGTTAACGAGTTAAATCAGCTGGTTGTGTCAGCTAGGTAGCTCATTAGCAAACGAGATGAGTCAGATAATTAAGTCACCTAGCTAGCACGTTAGATATCGAATAAACTAAATAGTTAGCTAGCTGGTTAAGGCAGCTATCTAGCTAGGCAGCTTACTATTTAAGTCAGTTTGCTAGCCGGTGACTAGCTAGCTACCTAACTATTTAAGTCAGCTGATAAGCTACATAGCTAGCTAGTTAGCTAGCTATTTAAGTCAACTGGCTAGCTAGGTAGCTAGCTAGTTAAGGCAACTAGTTAAGTCAGTTGGCTAGGCAGCTGACTTGCTAATTAGTGAACTAGTTTATTCAGCTGGTTAGCCAGCTGGATAGTTGGTTAATTCAGCTAGTTAAGAAAACTGGCTAGCCAACTGACAAGGTAGGTACCTATATAGTTAAGTCAGCTAGATAGCTAAATGGCTAGGTAGTGATATCAGTGAGTTAAGTCAGCTGGCTAGCCAACTGGCTAGCTGGTTAACTCAGCTAGTTTAGTCACCTGTCTAACCAGCTGACTAGGTAGGTAGCTAGCTAGGTAAGTCAGATTGCTAGCAATCAGGCTAGCTGTTCAATTCACGTAGTTAAGTCAGCTGGTAAGTCTGCTGGCTAGTTATTTAGCTAGCTAGTTAAGTCAGCTGGCTAGCTAGCTGGCTAGCTTAAGTCAGCTAGGTAAGTCAGATGGCTAGAAAGCTGGCTAGACAGATAGCCAGCTAGTTAAGATAGCTGGCTAGTCAACTGAGTAGCTGGTTAAGTCAGCCAGTTAAGTAAGCTGCAACCAGATGCCTAGCTAGTTAAGTCAACTCATTAATTCAGTTGGCTATCCAGCTGGTTAGCAAGTTAAAAAGCTAATTATGTCAGATGTGTAACTATCTGGCTAGCTAGCTATTCCAGCTAGTTAAATCAGCCGGCTAGCTAGGAAGGAAGCTAAAATGACAGCTAGTTATGCCAGCTAACTAAATAGTTAAGTCAGCTAGTTAAGTCAGTTGGCTAGTTAGAGAGCTAGCTAGGTAGCTAGGTAGTTAAGCTAGCTAGTTTAGCCCGCTGACTACCTTGGTCGCTAGCTGGTAAAGTCTGCTAGTTAAGTCAGTTTGCTAGTTAGTTAAGCCAGTGAGTTAAGTCATCTGGCAAGCCAGCTGCCTAGATGGGTAGTTAGCTAGTTAAGTCATAAGGGTAGCCAGTTAAGTAATTAGTTAAATAACCTAGTTAAGTAAGCTCAATAGCCAGCTGGATAGCTAGGTAGCTAAGTAGTTAAGTCAGCTGGCAAGCCAGCAGACTATGTAGATAGCTACCTAGTTAA
>NW_007044856.1:0-609 GCF_000164805.1 Carlito syrichta
TAGCTAGTTAAGTCTGCTGGCTAGCCAGCTGCCTACTTCGTGAAGTCAGCTAGTTAAGTCAGCTGGTTAGCCTGCTGGATAGCCACATAGCTAGGCACTGAATTCATCTGGCTAGCCAGCTGGCTAGCTAGGGCGCTAGCTAGTTATGTCAGCTGTCTAATCAGATTGTTAGATATTTAAGTCACCTAGTTACGTCAGCTGACAAGCCAACTGATTAGCTAGGCAAGTTGCTAGTTAAGTCAGGTGGATATACAGCTGCCTAGCTAGATAAGTCACCTAGTAAATTCAGCTGGATAGCCAGTTGACTAGCTATGTGTCATCAAGTTGACTCAACAGGTTAGATAGCAGGAAAGCTAGTTGAGAAAGTTAGTTAAGTCAGCTGGCTAGTTAGCTCTCTAGCTAGGTAGTGACATAGTTAAGTCTGTTGCCTCGCCAACTGGAAGCTAATTAAGTCAGTTAATTAAGTCACTTGCTATCCAGGTGGCTAGACGTAGGGAGCTACTTAAGTCAGCTGGCTAGCCAGTTTACTAGCTAGATAGCTAGTTACTTATCTCAGCTGTCTATCCTGCTAGCTAGCTCGTTTAGACACCTAGTTAAATCAGCTGACTA
>NW_007044857.1:0-606 GCF_000164805.1 Carlito syrichta
CGAGATGGAGACAGGCAGGACCCCAATCGAGCCAAGCTGACATCCTCATTTTTAATTTTTAAAAATATTTATTTATTTGAGTTGGAGTCTCACTCTGTCGCCCAGGCTGGAATGCAGTGGCACGCACTGATGGCTCAGTGCGAGCCTCTCGCCTCAGCCTTCCAAGTAACTGGAACTACAGGTGTGCACCACCAAGCCCAACTAATTTTTTTTTGATATATTGTAGAGACGAGTCTCGCCGTGTTGCTCAGGCTGGTCTCGAATCCCTGAGCTCAGGCAATCCTCTCGTCCCGGCCCCCCAAAGTGCTGGGATTACAGGCGTGAGCCACCATGCCCGACCGACATCTTCATTTTTAAAAAGCTGTTGGAACAACTAAGATCCAGAAAACTTCTCAGCAAGTCAGAGCCAGACCAGGACCTGAACCTGGGACTCCTGAGCACTGAGTTCCACAGTCTCATCCTCCTCAGCTTTGTGCTGTGACCTACTAATGGTCAGTCTTGGCAGGAGGTCCTGAAAAATAAATGCCGAGTGAATGAATGAATGGAGGGAGCAGGGCTGAGGGTGGCGAGCCGGTCCCTGTACAGGAGCCCTTAGGCAGGGCTAAG
>NW_007044858.1:0-599 GCF_000164805.1 Carlito syrichta
ATCCTCCTCTCTACAAAGTATTTTTAAAACTTGGCGGGCATGGTGGTGCCCGTCGTGCCAGCCACACAGGAGGCTGAGGTGGGAGGACTGCTTGAGCCCAGGAGGTCGAGGCCACAGCGTGCTGAACTCCAGCCTGGGCCACACAGCCAGAGGTTGTCTTTAAGTGAATGAATAAATACGGATACGCACCTGACAGAGGGCTGGGTGTTCGGTGTGGGGCTGACCCCAGGCAGAGGAGCTGCCCTCGCACACAGGGAACCTTGCGTCCAGCAAGTGCGACGCTGTCCAGCGGGAGGTCAGCACCGCACAGACACTGGGAGCAGGGAGGGGGTGAGGAAAGTGCGGGGCAGAAGGTCGTGTCCGGGGAGGGTCTGAAGCAGGGAGAAACCAAGCCAGGGGCCTTACGTGGAGCGCGCTCTGGGAGGCCACACGCGGCGCAAAGGCCCTGGGGCAGGATGGCACCCGGCTGGCGCAAAGCGCGGGATCCAGGGTCCCCCGGGTGTGGGTGTGGGAGATGACGAGGAAAGGCAGTGCAAGCCGGCTCGGTGGCTCAGCCTGGAATCCCGCACCTTGGGAGGCTGAGGTGAGTGGATTGCCTG
>NW_007044859.1:0-596 GCF_000164805.1 Carlito syrichta
CAGATGTGACTCACGTGGCCCGTCCATGGCCTGCCTGTGGCCAGCAAGCTCAACGCCAACAGCAGCCCCTGGAGACATCTGCACTCCCTCCAAGCTCACCTTGACCTTGAGACTCAGCATGTCCGCCCCTCCCTCCAAGTCCATCTTGACCTTGAGACCGTGTGTCCATCCCCCCTCCAAGACCACCTTGACCTTGAGACTCAGCATGTCCACCCCCCTCCAAGTCCATCTTGACCTTGAGATTCAGTGTGTCCACTTTACCCTCCAAACCCACGTTGACCTTGAGACTCCATGTGTCCACCCCTCCCTCCAAGCCCACCTTGACATTGAGACTTAGTGTGTTCATCCATCCTCTAAGCTCAACTTGACCTTGAGATTCAGTGGGTCCACCCCTCCCTCCAAGCCCACCTTGACCTTGAGACTAGTGTGTCCAGCCTCCCACCAAGCCCACCTTGACCTTGAGACTTAATGTATTCAATCCACCCTCCAAGCCCACTTTGACCTTGGGACTCAGTGTGTCCACCTCTCCCTCCAAGTCCACCTTGACCTTGGGACTCAGTGTGTCCACCCTTCGTGACAAAGGTCCACTCACATCA
>NW_007044860.1:0-642 GCF_000164805.1 Carlito syrichta
CTGCACTCCAGTCTGGGTGACAGAGTGAGACTCCAACTCAAAAATAAATAAATAAACAAAATCTAAAACTCTACAAATTCATTTTTATCATTGTAATTTGCCTCTGCAAATTGCTTCAGTGATTATATTAGTAGCGTTTTCCAGCTTCTTGAATTGAATCTCATGAAATTTGTGAAAGTTGGGTTGACATGCATCTGTGCTGTGGTGAACCTCTCCCTCCCTTGGATTTTTTATTTTTCTTTTTGAACGGAGTGCTTCTTTGGTTTTGTGCCTACTTGTTAATGCCCACATAGTAACTCGCTTCTGACAAAGACCAGTCTATATCACCAAAGGGTTTCACTTAACGTGTTCCCCTACTGAGGCAGTGGTGGAATCCATGGTGTTCAATTCATGTTGCTGATTCATTCAAGTTGTTGAAAAAATATTCAGAGACTGTGGAAGTTCTGTTACTCTTCTGTAAAAAAATCAAAAATTAAGGGTAGGGATATGTTGTCACTTAGATGAGTGCTGCAAGACTTTGGGGTTTCATATACCTATATAGAGTTTTTTTTTTCATTTCTTTTTATCTTTAGATTCAGGGGATACACATGCATGTTTGTTTCATGGATATATTATGAGGTGATGGAGACCAGATCTCAGGAG
>NW_007044861.1:0-856 GCF_000164805.1 Carlito syrichta
GGAAAAAAAAAAAGACATGGTGCTTAGGGGTGGGGACACAATATCAATAAGGGAACCTGATCTCAGACCAGGCAAAGTAGAGACAAAAGGGAGACCAAAACTTTACCTCTACAATGTCTGCTTATATACCTAATCCTAAGTTGTACCCCCATCTTTAAAATAAAAAATTTTTAAAAATTAAATGGAGTTATATAACAACAACAAAAAAAATAAAGGCATAGTCTTGGTTGAAGTTAGGTTACTGAACTTAGGTTTCAACATATTTTCCTTCCTTCCTTTCTTTTGCTCTCACTTTCTCTCCCCCATCCCTTTTTTCCTTCTTTCCTTCCTTCCTTCCTTCTTTCCTTCCTTTCTTCCTTCCTTCCTCATGGCTCACCACAGCCTCGACCTCCTGTGCTCAGGCAATCCTTCTGCCTCAGCCTCCTGAGTAGCTAGGACTACAGGTGCATGGCACCATGCCTGGCTTATTTGATTTACTTATTCATTCATTCTGAGTAAGGGTCACACTCTCTCACCCGGGCTCACCACAGCTTCAACCTCCTGCCTCAGCCTCCCGAGTAGCTGGTACTATAGCCAGGTGCCACCACGCTTGACTCATTTTTTTATTTTATGTAGAAACGAGTCCTGCTATGTTGCCCAGGCTGGTCTCGAACTCTTGGACTCAAGCAGTCCTTCTACCTCGGTCTCTGAAAGTGCTGGGATTACAGGCATGAGCCACTGCACCTGGCCAGGTTTCAGCATAATTTCTTTTCTTTTTTTTTTCTCTTTTAATTTTTATTTTGAAATTGTGGAGTACAATTCAGGACTAGGAATATAAATGTTCATTGTGCAGGTACCCTTATTGATGAGGTGTGCC
>NW_007044862.1:0-1401 GCF_000164805.1 Carlito syrichta
GACCAGCTAGCTGAGTTGCTAGCTGACTAGTCATCTAAGTAAGTAGCTGTTTTGCTAGCTGTCTTAATGAGCTAGCTGACTTGCTAACTGGCTATCTAGCTGACATAACTAGCTAGCAAACAAGTTATCAAGCTGTCTAACTAGCTGACTTAATTAGCTTGTTAACTGGGTCGTTAGCTGGCTAGCTGACTTTAGCTGAATAAATAGCTGACTTTCTAGCTAGCTTAACTAGCTGGCTTACTAGCAACATGACTAGCTAGCTGACTTAACTAGGTAGCTAAATAGTTAGCTGACTTGCTAGCTGACTTAACTAGTTAACTGGCTAGATAGCTGTCTTAACTAGCTGACTAGTTGGTTGGCTGAATAGATAGCAAGCCAGGTGACTTAACTAACTAGCTATCTGGTTGGCAAGACGGATACCAAGCTGTCTTAACTAGCTAGCTACCTGGCTGGCTGGCTGGCTAGGCAGCTGGCTAGCTAGCTAGCAGGTTGACCAACTGGATAGTTAGTTGGCTAAAATAGCCTGCCAGATAGCTGGACAGTCAGATTAACAGCTGGCTTAACTAGCCAGTCACCTTGCCGGTCAGCTGGCTAGCCAGCCAGCTTAACTAGGTGGCCACCTACCTGACCAGCCTGCTAACCAGCCAGTTTATCCTGCCAGCCACCTAGCTAGCCAGCCAGCTATCTAGCTGACTTAAATAGCTGACTTAACAAGATAACCATCCGGCTAGCCAGCTGGCTTAACTAGCAAGCTATCTAGCTAGATACATGGATATCCACTTGAGTTAACTAGCAGAATTAAAGACCTAGCCAGCTGGATAGCCAGCTGACACAACTAGGTGACTAAATTCGTCAGCCAGTTGGCTAGTCAGCTGATTTAACTAGCTTACATCACTAGCTAACCAGGTGGCTAGCCAGCTGACTTAATTAGTTAGCTACATTCATATCCCACATGCTTGCCAGCTGACTTAACTATCTACATAACTCGGTATCCTGCTGGCTAATGAACTGATTTAACTAGCTGACCTTACTAGGTAGCCAACTGGCTAGCAAGCTTACTTAACTAGCTCACTTAACAAGCTAGCCAGCTGGCTTAACAAACTGACTAAACTAGCTAGCTACCTAGCAAGACAGCTGAATTTGTTAGCTGAAATAACTAGCTAGATACCTAGCTAGCTCTCTAGCTAGCTAGCTGACTAATCTAGCTGACTTAACTAGTCAACTAGCTGACATAACTAGCTGACTTAACTAGCTTGTTATCTAGCTAGTCAGCTGAATTAACTAGCTGAAATAACTAGCTAGCCAGGTTTCTAGTCATCTGACAACTAGCTTTTTAACTATCTAGAGAGCTAGCTAGCCAACTGACATAAGGAGGTGACAACTAGCTAGCAAGTGGTAAGC
>NW_007044863.1:0-618 GCF_000164805.1 Carlito syrichta
CTTTGTAGAGAAGAGGCTGGAGATGGGCAACACTCAGAGGAAAGGCACCATGGCAGAGTTATTTTGCAGAACGTGGCAGGGAGCCAATGGCCAACCTGAGCTGAAGTGAAGGGCAGTGGTGGGACTCACAGGGAGACTTGCTAGGCCTGGGCTTTGCTGAGGAAGGGGGAGGGAGCAGTAACAGAAGTCTGGAGTGGAGGGATGCACCTTCCTTCCAGCAGGAAGGAAGGATAAACAGGTTCAAATGCAGATTCTGAGTGGGGCACCACCAGAGTGTCGAGAGAAGTCTAGCTGAGAAAGATATAGAAATTACCACAAGTATGGTCTCTGCTATGGGTTCTCAGTGTTGTCAGGAGTCAGAGGCTCTTAAAAGTGTGCTTTCCCACTAATGTGAGGTCCCTCCTTCACCCCTTATTTTTGAAGAGATGGAAATGTTACTCTCAGAAAACAAGTTCGTTTTCTTGGCTACTTAGGCTAACCCTGCTAAACCCTGTACGTGTAGCTTAGATCATCAGAGAAACCAGGAAAGAGCCTTTTCTTTTTTCTTTTCTTTTCTTTTCTTTTTTTTTGAGTTGGAATCTCACTCTGTCACCCAGACTGGAGTGCAGTGGCACGCTC
>NW_007044864.1:0-590 GCF_000164805.1 Carlito syrichta
CAAATTTTAAAAAAGCATTTTAATGAAGAAAATTTAACATTTGTTTTGTAGCCACTTAAAAATCTTTCATTATTCTTATTTGACACATCTAATGAATAGCAAATAAAATGTTTAAGTAGAGACTAATTCTTAAAATATATAGAGAATTTTAACCCATTGTTCACCCTTTCAGGTTGCCAAGTCAAGCAGTTTAGTCAGACCCTTTTTAGTAAAACATGGTCAAATTGAATGTGACCTACAAATTCGATTATTTAATATGATGCAGATAAAGATAGCAGAGTAAATAGTAAGAATCAGAAGCCTCCACATAGCATCCTTCAAATAATTTGTAGTAAATGATAACATTGCGTTTTAGGAGTCATGTGATATTTATCTATTATCTTATAGATGTATTCTAAGAAAATAAAGGAAAAAGGTATACAGTCTTAGAGTTTTGAGAAATCATGAATTCTCCCAAATCTGAGCATTGTTTAGACCTTAGGAATTATTCAATAAGTGACCTTTGAAAGATTTTATTACTTTTTCCTCAACTTTACATCACATGAACACATTTATAAATGACATTCTGTTATGAGCAAATGTGTATAAAA
>NW_007044865.1:0-755 GCF_000164805.1 Carlito syrichta
AACTAGCTAGTCAGCTAGCAAATTATGTCAGCTAGATAGCCAGCTAGCTAGTCAGCTAGCAAATTATGTCAGCTAGCAAGTCATTTAGTCACTTAGCTAACTAGTTGACTAGAAACTCAGCTAGCTTGTCCGCTATCAAGTGTGCTCCCTCACTTTCCATCAGGTTAGCTAGCTAGTAGCCTTACTCGCATGCAAACCAATCATAAAACTAGTGGGCTCACTCGCCAGCCAAGTGGTCAATTAACTTGTTGGCTCTCTCGAAAGCCAAAAGGTAAGCTAAATAGTAGTTTGCTCACCAGCCGACTAGTTAAGTCAGCTCACCATCAGCTCACTCGCTGGCCGACTAGTTTTGGCAGATCACATGTAGGCTCATTAGCCGGCCGTCTAGGTAATTCAGCTGATCAGTCAGATCACTCTCCGGCCGACTAGTTAAGTCGGGTCACCTGTCGGCTCACTCTCTGGCGGAATAGCCAAGTCAACTAAACTGTCGGTCTACTAGCTGGTCTACTAATTAAGTAAGCTAACCAAAAGGCCGACTAGTGGGCCAACTAGTCAGCCAACAATTTAGGTAAGCTACTTAGTAGGAAGACTAGTTAGATCAGCTAAGTAGTCGGCCAACAAGTGGGAAAACTAGCTAGGTCACCAAACTAGCCAGCCAACTACTTAACCGAGCTAAGAAGGGGGCCAACTCGACTGTCAACTAGTCAACACAGTTAAATAGTCGGCCGACTAGTTGGCCAGCTTGTTAACCCAGC
>NW_007044866.1:0-724 GCF_000164805.1 Carlito syrichta
CATCAGTGCATCATGATACTTCTTTTATTCCTCATGCTGGGCTTTCTTTCATGTTCTCTTCCTGTAGATTTCTCTTTCCATGTCAACCCCAGCAGCACAAGGGCTCTGGAGTCACATGGGCCAGGCTAGGAAGATGGGTACAGGAAGGAAGAAGAGATGAATGGATGCCTGCTTTTCCAAAGAGCAAGCAAGTCCAGGGGACTCAGTCACACATGGTGAAGGTAGGAGTAAAGGGAACACAGAGGAGGCGGGAGAGGCTCTTGGGAGATTAGACTCTGAGAGCCCCAAGCATTAGAACACAAGATCAAGTGGTCAATGACAACGAATGGCAGGCTCAGGTTTGTTCTAACGTTTTATACTTGAAAGTGCTTTCTTATGCATTATCCTATATGATCCTCATAACCATGTTATGGGGGATGCAGGCCAACTATATCTCAAGGAGGATTCTGAAGCCCAGAGAAGTTACACCATTGGTCCAAAATCAGGATGCAAAAGGTCCACCTACAGACATTCGTTCTACTACATCTTACCCACCACCTAGTAGGCAAGACCTACCAGTCTTGCCTACATCATTCTTTTATTCCCGTGGGTAGGCAAAGCAGGAAATCTGAGAAGCACTCTAGGTTCTGATTCCTTGCTAGAAGTTCCTCAACTGGCAACTTTGTTTTTGGAGACACATAGGCCCTAACAGCAGATATCCTCAGAGATTGGACATAGGACCTCA
>NW_007044867.1:0-872 GCF_000164805.1 Carlito syrichta
TCTCTCTAGCTGCCTTTAGGATTTTTTTCTTTCTTGTTTACCTTGTGGAGACAGGTTATCATGTGCCTTGGGGATGGTCTTCTCCTGTAATACCTCATAGGAGTTCTCTGAGTCTCTTGTGTCTGCCTGGCTGCCTCTCCAGCAAGACCAGGGAAATTTTCTTGGATGACATCTTGGAAGGCTTGTGCTAGGGTGTGCTCAGTTCCCCTTCTCTCTCAGGGATGCCAATAAGCCATAGATTTGGTCTCTATGTAATCCCAAATCTCTTGTAGAATTTGCTCATTCTTCCTAAGCCTTTCATTTTTGTTTTTGTTAGCTTGGGTTAGTTAATAGTTTGATCCTCAAACGACTCTGGGGATTGCTGGGTTTTTTTCTTCTGGATCTTCCTCATGTGTCAGGGCAGACTATTCTCTTTTTGTTATGTTTTAATTAATAAAGTAGTTGTTGTTGGGGGGGTGGCTGTTTGTGGGGTTTTTTTTCTTTTTTTTGCCTATCCTCCTTCTTCTGGTCCTCATTTAGAGGAGCAGCAGTGGCAGGAAGTGTAAAGACCTAGGGGGGAAACATCCAAAACTGCTTCACCAGTGCAGTCTGGCAGAAATGAAACCTTTCCTCTATTTCAGTGTCTTTCCCCTCCCTCTGGGACAGGATACAGGGGTAGCCTCATTCCCACCCAGACTCATCTCATCAGAAGAATTGCAGACAGCCAGGCAGGGTCCTGCTGCTCTACTTTGGTTCAGGATGTGGGTTGGTCTCGTTCCATCTGGACGAGACCACCCCTTTTGCCCAGGGGTAGAAGGGAAAGAGTGGGAGTTGTTATTTTTTCCTGTGTTTACAGGTCTGTGGGGCCACTGCACTGTGCAGAGGCATTCCAC
>NW_007044868.1:0-796 GCF_000164805.1 Carlito syrichta
CGGGTCCGCCCTGCACCTCCCGAGCCTCGACCCCACGTGCCTCCCACTCTGCTCACCCAGCCACCCCGACCGCTCCTCCGTTCCTCTAGTCCCCCCGCCGCGTCCTCCCTCCTGGGGTTTCGCGAAGGCTGCTCCCTCTGCCTGCCGGGCCACCTTTCCCCTTCTCCTGCCAGCTTCGTCAGGTACCTCCTGTTCAGTCGCTCACCTCCCCGGAGGCCTCCAGGCCCCTGCGGGCTCTCTGCCCACGTCCCTCACAGCACTCCTCACCCTGTGCTTGTGGGCGCCTGGCCGCGTGTCTGTCTCTGCCCGCCTGCCCCGTCCAAACAAAGCGAGTCGCCTCTGGCTTGCCAGCGCCCAGCATGGGGCTGGGCTGGGCGCACAATAGGCACTTAGCACTCGACAGGACTGTCGAGGTTTCCATCAGGGCTGGAAGTGGGAGGCAGTGGGTCTTTATGCTGCAGAATAAGCAGGTAGATCCCTGTTTGCTGTTGGGGACCAAGCAGAGATCGTGCTAATAAGAGCCCCTAGAGTGACATCAAGAACAGCTGATATCTACCTGGTTCTTACTGCATGCCGGTACAAGTTCATTCGGTTCTGAAAACAACTCTTTGAGGTAAGGATTGTTTTTATTGTCCCCACTTTGCAGATAAGAAACTGAGGCCCAGAGAGGTTAGGTTACTTGCCCAGGATCACACAGCTGGAAAGTTGCAGAGTCCCATGACTAAGTTCTTAACCAGTAACTGGGGAGCTGGCAACAGCCCAGAGCAAGAAGAACAATTGCCCCCCCTCCCCCACC
>NW_007044869.1:0-1382 GCF_000164805.1 Carlito syrichta
AATTGACTGACCTAAGTAGTCAGCCGACAAGTTCACTGGCTAGTTAGCTGGCCTAACTAGTCAGCTGATTAGTTAGCTGAGCTAACTTTCAGCTGGCAATTTGGCCGACTATTCGGCCGATTGGTTAGCTGGCATAATTATTTGGCCGGCTAGTCGGCCTACCGGTTAGCTGCCTTAACCAGTCGGCCAGTGAGTGAGCCGATAGGTGAGCTGACTTAACAAGTCAGCAGGCAAGTGAGCTGACTGGTCGTCTGACTTAACTACTGGGCTGGTGACAGAGTCGACTTGTCAGCTGACTTAACTAGTCGGCCTGCGAGTGAGCCAACTGGTGAGTTGACTTAGCTAGTTGTCCAATGAGTGAGCTGACAGGTCAGCGAATTTAGTTGGCTGGCGAGTCAGCCAATTCGTAAGAAGAATTAACAAGTCGGCCTGTGAGGGAGTCGACCAATGAGCTGACTTAAATAATTGTCTGACGAGAGAGCCGACAGGTGAGCTGCCTTCACTAGTCAGTCAGTGAGTGAGCCAACTTATGAGCTGACTTAACTAGTCGGCTGATGAGCAAGCCGACTAGTTAGCTTTCCTGTTGGCTTGCGAGCGAGCTGACAAGTTAGTTGACCTGTTTGCTGGCTAGTGAGCTGACTAATTTGTGGACCGGTTGGCAGGCAAGGGAGCCTAGTAGTTACTGGATCTGATGGACAGCGAGCAAGCCCACTAATTAGCTGACCAGCTAGCTGAGTTGCTAGCCGACTAAATAGCTAAGTAACTAGCTGATTTGCTAGCTGACTTAACTAGCTAGCTGACTAGCTAGCTGGTTATCTAGTTGAAATAACTAGCTAGCAAACAAGCTTTCTAGCTGTCTGACCAGCTGACTTATCTAGCTAGATAACTTGCTAGTTAGATGGCTAGCTCACTTAACTAGCTACCTGACTAGCTAGGAGACTACCTAGCTGACTTAACTAGCTAGCTGGCTAGTTAGCTGACTTAACTAGCTGAGGAGATAGTTGGCTCACTAACTGGCTAGCCAGTTGATATAATTAGCTAGGTACCTGGGCTAGATGTTTAGCAAGCTGTCTTAAATAGTTAGTTACCTGGCTGGTTAGCTGGCTAGGCAGCTGGCTAGTTAGCTAGTCGTCAGGCCAGGCAGCTTGTCAGAAAGTTTAAATAGCCAGCCAGCTGGCTGGACATTTGAATAGCCAGCCAGCTTAACTAGGCTGCCACCCTGCTGGTCAGCCAGCTAGCCAGCCGATTTAACTACCTGGCCACCTACCTGAGCAGCCTGCTAATCAGCTGACTTAACTTGCCAGACACCTAGCTAGCCAGCTGGCTAACCAGCTGACATAACTAGCTGACTTAACTAGTGAGCCATCCAGCTAGCCAGCTGG
>NW_007044870.1:0-626 GCF_000164805.1 Carlito syrichta
AACATTTGGGGTTTGATTTAATTCATCACTTCTAATCTTAATTCTAAACCTTCCCATGATTAAGGACACTTACCCAATAAAGAAAAAAGTTTACTAACCAAAGCAATATGGGGATATATATCCCTGCAAATTTGGGATTAGCTCACAGCCGGCGAGAGTGCTTATTAAACAGAAATCTGGGGTGAGGCATGGGAACCAGTGCTGCAAACATCCTGGGAAATGAACTTTCCAGCTGGGCTGTGGGGCTGGCCATCTTTATGACTTCCAGGCCAGCCGGAGACTCTGGGTCCATGTCCTGCCAATGGGGTGGGTTCTGCACCCCAAGCCCTTGAGATCATGTTAAGTCCTGGTCACCTTCTTTCATCCCCTCTCGGCTTCATACCCCATCGGGCTGATCCTACCCAGGTCACCTCGCAACCTGAGAGGATATAGTGAGTCAATGTCCTGCTTGATTCTATTCTGAAATCAGTTTTCATGTTCCCTCTGTGGCAGCCACCAGTGACTGGAGGTGTTCTAACGCCCTCTTTGGATCCAACAATCTTCCCACGGCCATGCTTGGCTCTCTCCTCAGATGCTAAGGTCCCACTGACGGCAGCCAGCTGTGTTTGTCTGGCCGTAGCAGCTGT
>NW_007044871.1:0-1375 GCF_000164805.1 Carlito syrichta
TCCCTCCATTTCATTCCATTCCTCTCTTTTCCATTCCATTCCTGTTTGTTCCATTCCATTAAATTTCATTCCATTGCATTCCATTCCGTTCCTGCCTATTTCATTCCCCTCTACTCCATTCCATTTTTTCAACTCCCTTCCATTCCATTCCTCTCCAATCCATTCCTTTCTATTTCATTCCTTTCCATTAAATTCCATTCTTCTCCATCTCAACCCATTCCATTGCTCTCCATTCCATTCTGTCCCATTCCTTTCCATTCCATTCCATTCCATTCCATTCCAATCCTCTCCATTTGATTCGATTGCATTCCCTTCCATTGCTCTCCATTCCATTCCATTTCTCTCCATTGCATTCCATTCTATTCCTCTCCATTCCATTCCATTCCTCTCTATTCCTTTGCATTCCTCGCCATTCAATTCCACTCCATTCCATTTCGCTCCAATTCCTCTCCATTCCATTCCATTCCATTCCTCTCTATACTCTTCCATTCATCTTTGTACAATTCCATTCTTCTTCATTCCATACCTTTCCATTCCTCTCCATTGAATTCCATTCCATTCCATTCTTATCCACTCCATTCCATTTCCCACTATTCCATTCCATTCCAGTCCGTTTCACTCCATTCCGTTCCATTCCATTCCTCTCCTTTCTATTCCATTCCTCTAAATTTCAATCCATTCCATTCCGTTCCAATCTTTTCCCTTCTGTTCCATTCCATTCCTTTCTATTCCTCTCCTCTCCATTCCATTCCTCTCCATTCCATTGCTTTCCTCGCAATTCCATTCCATTCCTCTCCCTCCTCTCTATTCCATTCTTCTCCATTCCACTTCATTTCTTTCCATTCCTCTCCTTTCCATTGCATTCCATTCCACTCTTTTCCCTTCCATTCAATTTCATTCCATTCCTCTCCATTCCATTCCTTTCCTCTTTGTTCCATTCCATTACATTTCATTCCATTCCACTGCATTCCATTCCATTCCTTTCTATTCTATTCCACTCTACTCCATTCCATTCTATTCACCTCCATTCCATTCAAATTCTCTCCATTTCATTCCATTCCTTTCCATTCCATTACATTCAAATTGATACCATTTCATTCCATTCCATTCATATCCGCTCCATTCAATTCTTCTCTATTCCATTCCTCTCTATTCCATTACATTTCATTCCATTCTATTCCATTTCTCTGCTTTCCTCCTCTCCATCCCATCCCATTCCATTGCCCTCCATTTCATTCCATTCTATTCCATTCCATTCCTCTCAATTCTATTTGATTGCATTCCATTCTATATGTCTCCATTCCATTCCATTCCATTCCTCTCCATTCCATACCATTCCTCTCCATTCCAATCTTCTCCGATCATGCCATTCATC
>NW_007044872.1:0-969 GCF_000164805.1 Carlito syrichta
CTAACTAGCTACCTAGCTAGCCAGATGATTTAACTAGCTAACTACCTAGTTAGCCAGCTGGCTGGGCAGCTGACTTAACTAGCTGATTTAAGTAGCTAGAGTGCTGGCTGGCCAGTTGAATTACCTAGCGGACTTAACCAGCGAGCCAGCTGGTTAGCCAACTGACTTAACTAGCTTGCTACCTAGCTAGCCAGCTGAGAAGACAGCTGAATTAACTAGTTGACTTAACCTGCCAGCTAACTGGCTAATCAGCTGACTAAACAAGCTGACTTACCTAGTTAGACATGTGGCTAGCCATCTGACTTAACTAGTTAGCCAGCTGACTTATCTAGATCATTTTACTAGCTAGCTACCTAGCTAGCTAGTTGACTTAACTAGCTAACTTAACTAACTAGCTACCTAGCTAGCCAGTTGCCTGGCCAGCTGACTTAACTAGCTGACTTAACCAACTTGCCAGCTGGCTGGCCAGCTGACTTTAGCTAGGCAGCTGGATGGCCAGTTGAATATATAGTTGTCTTTCCCAGCTAGCCAGGTCTCCAGCCATCTGACTTAACTAGCTAGCTAACTAGCTAGCTGGCTGGGAAGCCAACAGAATTAACTAACTGACTTAACTAGTTATCCTGCTTGCTAGCCAGCTGACTGAACTAGTTGACTTAACCAGCTAACCATCTCGCTAGCCAGGTGACTCGACTAGATGTCTTAACTAGTGAGCCAGCTGGCTACCCAGCTGGCTTAACTAGCTCTCTAACTAACTAGCTAGCTGGCTAGCCAGCTGAATTAACTAGCTGACTAATTTAGCTAGCCAGCTGGCTAGCCAACTGAGTTAACTCTCTCACCCCCTGGCTAGTCATCTGGCTAGTCACCTGACTTAACTGACTTATATGCCGACCTGAATGCTAGTCATCTTATTTAACCAGCTTGCTAAATAGCTAGCCAGCTGGCTACCCAGCTGACTTAAGTAGGTGACTT
>NW_007044873.1:0-780 GCF_000164805.1 Carlito syrichta
ACTGTCTAGCCAGCTGGCTAAGTAGGTAGCTAGCTAGATAAGTCAGCTTGCTAGCTAGCAGGATAGTTGTTCAAGTCAGCTAGTTAAGTCAGCTGGCTAGCCAGATGGCTAGATAGGTAGCCAGCTAGTTAAGTCAGCTGGCTAGCCAGCTGACTAACTGGTTAAGTCAGCTGGTTAAGTCAGCTGGTAACCAGCTGGCTAGCAAGTTAAGTCAGCTAGTTAAGTCAGCTGGCAACCAACTGGCTAGCTAGTTAAGTCAGCTCATTAAGACTGTTGGCTATCCAGCGGGTTAGCCAGTTAAAAAGCTAGTTAAGTCCAATGGCTAGCTATCTGCTAGATAGTTATTTCAGATAGTTAAGTCAGCTGGCTAGCTAGGAAGCTAGCTATATTAGTCAGGTAGTAATGACAGTTAGGTAGCAAGTTAAGTCAGCTAGTTAAGTCAGCAGGCTAGCTAGATATCTAGCTAGTTATGCCAGCTAAATAAGTCAGGTGGCTAGTTGGTAGCTAGCTGCTTACATCAGCTAGTTATGTCAGCCTGCTAGCTAGTTAAGTCAGCAAGTTGAGTCAGCTGTATAGCAAGCTGCATAGCTGGTTAGCTACGTAGTTAAGTCAGCTGGATAGCCAGTTAGACAACTAGTTAAGTAACATTGTTAAGTCACCTCATTAGCCAGCTGGTTACCTAGGTACCTAGTAAGTTAAGTGAGCTGGCAAGCCATCGGGATATGTAGATAGCTAGCTAGTTAAGTCAACTGGCTATCCAGCTGGCTAGCTAGGTACCTA
>NW_007044874.1:0-1891 GCF_000164805.1 Carlito syrichta
CACCCAAAAGTCGAAACTTGTTCTTGCAATACATTATATTGAAGTCCCTTGTCTCATCTAAATCAGATTCATAGTAAGATTCATCCTGAGACAAATTACTCTCTGGCTGTGAACCTGTAAAATTGAACATGTTGTGTACTTCCAAAATACCATGATGGGGCAGGAATTGAAGAGACATTCCCATTCTAAAAAGGGAGAAACAGAAAAGAAGAGAGGAGTGGCAGATCCCGGGCAAATCTAAAACCCAATGGGGCAAACAACATGAAACCTTAAGAATCTAGAATAACTTTCTTAGACTCAGTGGTTTGCACTCTAAACACACTGTAGTGTGGGTAAACCCTGGAGCTCAGAGAAGTCATGTTTTCGTGACCCTGAACAGGTTCCTTGTGGAGGCTCTGAGGGAGAATCTGTTCCTTGCATCTCTTCTTGCCCCCAGTGGTTGCCAGCAATCCTTGATGTTTCTTGGCTGGAGATGAATCACTACCATCTCTGCCTCTGTCCACAAGTGACCATCTATGTTTCAGCCTGTGCCTTCACATTGCTCTCCCCTGTGCCTGTCTCCCTACTTAAATTTCCCCTTCACCTAAGGATACCACTCACTGGATTACAGTCCATTGTAGTAATCCAGTATGATCTCATCTTAACTTTACCACATCTGCAATGATCTGATTTCCAAAAACTGTTGCATTTATAGGTAGTAGGGGTTAGGATTTGATCATTTCTTTTGAAACGAGACTGGTCTACATACAATAGAGGAAAACTGGGCAGAGCAAAAACAGTGTTCACTGTAGCCCAAGAAACAATGCACCCACCTTTTCTTTCCACTTGTTCTACTAATACTTTGGAACCAGCAGGACGTCTTTACACTTCTTCAGGAGCAGTGACCTTGTCTGTAAAAATAAGGATGTGGACTATATGGTTTTGAGGGTCATTTTTATAAAATTCTGTGATTCTCAATACAAAGACATGGTAAATTCTCTATCAGGCTGTGGGTAATATTTAAAATATAAGGTTAAATATGTTTTTTTCTTTAAATAGTTATCATAAAATAGCCACAAGTGCATTAGTTCTTCAGAGTTGCTTTTCTTTTTTTCATTAATCAGTATTTTTTATTATGGTTTTGTGGGGTACAGTTAAGGGTTAGGTGTACAATGACGTTTCATTCAGGAACCCTGTAGATAAGAAGTGTTTTCCCATCCCCCGACAGATATTTGCTACTGTTAATCCCATCCTCCTCCCCCCCATAGTTTCCCAGTACCATCAGTCATTTTCTTATAGTATTGCATTGGATGTTCAAATCCTTATTTTAATCATCTAACTCTGATGATCTGATAAGTCATATAAGGACAAAAAAAATTTGTTTATTTTGACAAGAAGCTAAATCCCCTTATGTGTTATTGCTATCTGTAGATGACAATCAAAATTTTTTACTGGTTTTTCTTTTTCTGTTTTTTGTCAGATCATTAATATAAGGCCTTTAAGAATTTTGTGCTAAATCTGACTGCAGTTCATTATACTTCCTTTTACTCCACTGTCTCACTCATGTAATTGCTAAAAACCAATGGAATGCTTTTATATTGTATTTATTATATGCATGATCTGTACAATGCCTCAGTCATAAAAGTTTTCAAGCACCTTTCTTTAGCTTCTTTAACATAAAATGAAAAAATAGGCATGTATGTAGAGACATAGGCTGCAAATTCTGTCCATACACACTCCCATTTTTTAAAAATTTCTACTCTTTTTATGTGGGGGGAAGCATTAATTTGACAAAGTGCCAGTCATTTTAGTGGGTTTTGTTTTTTTTAGGTGGATTATGTTGCTCTGTATGCGAGGCCAAGTGAGTTTAGGTTATAATATTGTATCTTGGCCTTTGTAGTATCTGCATAAT
>NW_007044874.1:2786-7673 GCF_000164805.1 Carlito syrichta
TACGTTTTCAACATTTTCAATAAAATGTGTGCATAAGAAGTGCCATAGAATTGGCAGAAAAGAGAGAGTATAGACAAGTTCAAAGGAGCAGGGAGACAGCAGAGACTTGGGACAATTGTGAACATTTTCCAAGGGGTGGTAACAATGTATAAGTTTGATGAAGGAATAAAACTAGTCTAGCATAAGTAACACTAGAATCTATTCTACCTTGAATTGACCCCACATCTTTAAAATAAATTTTTGAAAATTGATTCTAGATGATGGAAAAGAGATAGTATGATCAAAGTTGGTAGAAATTAATGGCCAAAGAAACATTAAGCAACCAGAATTCATCAGGTTTATTTTATGTGGCAGTGTAAAAGTTATTTCAAATACCTTGTAAACACACATCATCTGGAAAATAAATATATTAGGTCATATAATTTAAATTTCCCTCATAATAATGATTTATGATAATTTCTATGTGAAAATCATTGAATTTATAATAACTACTTCATTGTGCAAAATCAAATAACAGTCTTGAAAGAATTTAAATTTTTCTAGAAGTTATCTATTTCCACTCCTTGATGTAGATTGACAGAAAATGTAAAAATGGCATTGACCTTAAGATCACTCTATGAAAAAGATATCTGCAAACACAGGTTTATTTCATCATTATTTACAATACATAAACATGGAACCAACCGTGCTGCCCATTGAAAGAGGACTGAATTTTTTTAAATGTGATGCATATACACAATGGAATATTATGCAGCCATAAATAAAGGCAAAATTATGAGCTTTGCAGCAACTAGGATGGACTTAGAGTCTATAATACTGAGTGATCTATCACAGAAACCAAGAACTACATTCTATGTGTTCTCACTCATAAGCAGACCATGAACAATTATCATAATACTATAAGAAATGGATTGTCATTTGTTGGAAACTGACACGGGGGAGTGGGGTTGGCAGTAGTGGGAAACTGCAAAGGGAGCACATACCTCATCAACAGGGGCATCTGTATAAGGAGCATTTATATATCTTGCCCTGAATTGTACCCTACATCTTCAAAATTAAAAGAATTAATATCTTCTTTGTTAGCTGGTCTTGGAGTGCCTGATCTCCAGGAAATATTTAGCACGCACTGTTCACTCAACAGTAAATTGAAGACAAAGTTTCAATTTTGCTCAGCACAACCCCTTCTGAGCAGTACTCTAAAAGGTTGCTATCTCTATGATCCTTCACAAAATTGGCAACTGAAAGTTTGTAAAAATATTGTGATGATTTGTAATACAGTTTCATTTTCCTGACCACAAATTACTAGAAGAGGAGCCTATACTCTACAGAAATCTAACTTTGTAGAGATCAGAAAAGTGGATGGCAGAGATTTGAAACATGAACAGGGGGACTAAGATCATGGACACTGAGTTTTCCCATACTCCACCACTACACTAGATGTGTGAATCTGGCACCTTTATTTGGTGATGTTAAGCATCTGCTTCCCCAACTGTAAAAAAAATTAAAGTTATTCTTTTTTAATGTAGTTGCTATTATGTTTATATAAGATGATCCAAAAAGCAGCTGGATTCTAGTAACAATTTACTGCATGTTAGTGATCATTATTATTCTTATCTTTTAGGGAACTCTGAACAATAGGCACACTCCCTTGAGTTGATAATAATCAAACCAATATAATTCTTTGTCAGAGAGTTTATGTGAAGTGAAGAAGTACTATGAAATGGATACAGAGAGGCTGAAATGCAAAACAGCAGAGTCAATAGACCACTGTCAACAGACCTACTGTAATAACGATTGTAGCTTGGAAAAATAGCTTCATTCTCCTGAGTACATGACCATTGAAATCTGCTCTTGTGCTGTAGGCCGTTCTCAAGACTGTGGGTATTGGCGTGCAGTCAGACATATTTTCTTAGAGTGATGTCTGAGTTTCTTATAATATTTTGCTTTACAGAATGATGTAACTTAATTTAATTTACTTTTAATTTGATGTGGCAAACAGGAACACAATATTTTTCAGTGTTGACTTACATGCATCAAACTTTTTGTAAACTTTTTTAATATGATTGTTGAATTTTTATGTAAACTTTCCCATATTATCTATGAATATTAATAGTTTTTTCCAATCTGTATGTTCTATTGTTTGTTTATTGCACTGGCTGGAGGATTCAGTTCAATGTTGAAGAGGAGGAGTGACCACAGGACTCCTTAACCCACTCTTAAATTTTAAGGAGTTTCCCTACCATTTTACTCTGAATTTTAATTTCTATAAGTCTTTTATAGACTCTATGAACATATCAAGTAATTTGCCTTGCACTCTTAGTTTGCTTAGTGTGTTTTAACCGGGAATCAGTAATAAGTACTGAATTTGAACAAATGATTTTTCAGTGCGTAGGGCTGTGTCATTCTCTATTAATTGCTCAGTGTCATAAATTCTTTAATGTATGTCAGTACTTTAAATATAAACCATTCTGTGCATTTTGGCTTGCATATTTTATGAGGAGAAGTCTGTTGTCACTTTTATCTTTGTTCTAAGGTTAAGTAATCATTGCATCCCAGAATTGAAAAACCAACTTGGATTAATGTTATTCTATTAAACATAATTCTAGACTCAGTGTACTGTCTATTTTATTAGAAATTTTGCTTCTGTTTCTATATGTGTGAATTTGAAATTATCTGTTTTCTGGTTTCCTTGTTTAATTCTTTCTAAAAGTTATTGCATCCTTATTTTTCATGATAATCTGAATCTCACTCTTTTGCCAAGGCTAGAGTGCAGTGATAAGCTCACAGTCACAGAAATTTTGACCTGCTGGACTCAGGCAATCCTTCCACCTCAGCCTTCCAAGTTGTAGGGACCACAGATGTGTGCCATCATGCTCAGCTAATTTTTTGATTCATTGTGGAGATGGGGTCTTGCCCAGGCTGGTCTCAAACCCATGGGCTCAGGCAATCTTCTCATCTCAGCCTCCCAAAGTGCTGGGATTGCAGGCATGAGACACCACTCCAGGCTCCAAAATTCTTATATCTGTTGGCTATTTTGTGCCTTTTTTGGACAAATATCTATCCAGTTCTTCAGTCCATTTTTTATTAGGTTGTGAAGGATCTATTGTTGTTGAGTTGTAGTTTTGTGTTATATGTTTTGAGATTAACCCTTATCTGTTATATGGTTTGTAAATATTTTGTCTCATTCTGAGCACATTGACAACTCCCATTTTTTGTTTGTTTGTTTTTCTTGTTATTTGATTTTTAGTTTATTTGCTTTATTATTCAACCCATAATATCAAACTGTTTTAGTTGTGCAAAGGAGTGATATGGTATAGTGAATTTGCTGATTAACTGTTATAAATTAAAACTATCAACAACCAAATAATATGCCTATAAGGGACATATGTACTAACTTCTGTGATTGTCTTTGATGCATGTACTGATGACTCAAGTGCACAAAGAGAAGTTTTAGAGTAATCAAAACAGTTTTTTTTTCTCCTGGTCCTACTACGTTCTATCTGAGTGAGATAAAAGAAATTGTCTTGAAAACTGTGAAGTTTTGACATTGAAGGCATGCTGTGAGTCTCTGCTGAAATGTGATGTGCAAAAACAATTTCTGAAATTTGGCATATATAGGTAATATTCACATTTTGTGTTCTGACAGAAAATAAATTTTTATTTGAAGATCCTCTAACAAGACTCATGTGACTAATGAAGAAATGTCGTGCTAACTGCTATGTATCAAGCCTTCTCTTAGCTAAAAGAGGTGGTCTATTCACTTGATTGGGAGCTTGGGATATCATTTTTGGTGTACTCTATGTGGGCATCTCTGACACTCTGATTTCACACAGAGATATCAGGGTTCGATGTGTGAAGTCATAAAGGTAGCTACTTCCACATTCTAGTCCCTGGGACACAGAATAATTTATATAAATCCTGACTCAAAACATATCAACCCATACCCATGTCATTTTTTTCTCCACAGTTGAGTCAAAGAATAAAGGCATGTGAGCAGAGGCAGATTAACTAGAACAAAGTTTTTCCATACATCCTATCTGGGAAAAGATAAGGGGCCATTGAGTCAAATCTGTAAGAGGAAGAGGAGCACCTTCAACTGCAGTGACCATTCTCCAAGTCTCAAGACTAGAGAGATCTGGCTCAGAGCTTGAGTCATCCAGGTGAACAGCAAAGCCAGGGAGGATCCGGTTTATGGTATGTGTACATACCATACTTCTACTTCTTCTACTCTCCGTGGTGGAGGGTCTCAGATACAGTGTCTTCTAACTGAAGGGTCTGCCCCAAGGACACACACACACACACACCTACAGTCATACACAAATGCATACATAACACTTGAGGTTTTGGGCCTTCAACTTATGCAATTAGAGCAGGTTAAGTATACTCTAAAGGGACTGAGTACTTTTCTTGTGGATCAATGTTTTTTCTTGGAGACCATATGTGGAGACAGACTTTCTCATTACTGAATGAGATCTCTGAGAAGAGTCATCCATGAAATGGTGGCTCCAGAAGCTCTTAGCAAGGGTGTGAGTGTGTCCCAGTGACTGCTTTTCATCTTTATATCACAGACACAGTTGACCAGAAGTCACCAATTATAAATATTTCATCTTCAATGATGGCTGATCTAAAGACACAAGGGACAACTTGGCTGGGTGGTTACTGGCATTTTGATTTGTAGAGGGCTTCCTACAAATTTGCAGTGCTGTTTTCCATTACACCATCCATATGTGGAAATGGGGTCTGAGGTGCTCTGAGTGATGGGGGACCCATTCCTGGTTACAGGGGAAGACTGGAAGCTGGCAGCCTTGGAAGGGGGGTGGTATCAAAGGTTCTGGAGTCAAAGGTTGGCTTAGGTAATGATGTGACAGAGGTGCTGCTCATTAGAGT
>NW_007044875.1:0-559 GCF_000164805.1 Carlito syrichta
TATATTGCTTGATGGTGAGGTTTGGGCTTTGAATGAACCTCAGACCCATATCCCCTGGTGGTGAGCATGGTACTTGACAGGTGATTTAAAACCCTTTCTTCACCTCCTTACCTACTCCCTTTATTAGTCCCAAGCATTGGCTGCTTCTATATTGTGCCCATGTAGCCCAGTGTTTAGCTCCTATTTTTAAGACAGAACATGCAATATTTGGTTTTCTGTTTGTGTGATAATTTGCTTTAAATGATGGCCTCCTGCTGCATTCATGTTGCTGCGAATGACATGGTTTCATTCTTTTTATGGCTGTGCAGTGTTCCATGGTTATATATAACATGTTTTCTTTATCCAGTCCACCATCAATGGGCAGCTGGGTTTGGTCCAGGTTTCTGCTATGGTAAGTAGTGCTGTAATAAACATGTGTGCAAGTGTCTTTTTGGTTGAATAATTTATACTTATTTGAGTATTTACCCAGCACTGGGTTGGCTAAGTTGAATGGTACATCTATTTTTTTTTTTTTGAGTTGAAGTCTCACTCTGTTGCCCAGACTGGAGTGCAGTGGCCA
>NW_007044876.1:0-556 GCF_000164805.1 Carlito syrichta
ATACTTAGATGGCCCTAAAGTCTAGACTTATGAGGGCATGACTGGAACCTGTATCTGCAAGGAGTAGCCTGAAGATCAATTCCAAAGAGACAAACTTGGCTCAAGGGAAGACCTTAAATCTGTGTCTGCATGGGTTAGCCATATATTAAGATGTACCTGGCATGTGGGTCTATGGAACAGACCTGGAGTTTGAGTCTTTGGGTACTGACCTAGTGCCTTGTGCCATGGGGACTTACTGCACCCAGGGTTCATGGGGGCTGACTTGGGAGCTGGGCTGGCCTGGAGACTAGGTTCATGAAGATTATCCTAAAGGATGAGACAATGGGAACCAAATTGATTCTGGGATGTATTTGGAGGCTGGGTGACATGAAGGCAGACCTGGAGCTTGTATATGTGGGGAAAAACCTGGTTTTGGGGTCTAATGTGATGGTATTAAACTCTGGGTCTGCTGGAGTATGAGACTAGCCTGGTACTTGGGGCCATAGAGGCCAACCTGACATGGGAAGACTTGAGTCCTCTGTCGGTGAGGGTGGTTTAGTGCCTGAGGCTACAAAGG
>NW_007044877.1:0-807 GCF_000164805.1 Carlito syrichta
ATGGTAGTGGACACCTGTAATTCTAGCTCTTTGGAAGGCTGAGGCAGAAGAATCACTGAAGCACAGCAGGTCGAGGCTGCAGTGGCCATGAGTGTGACTTTGCACTTCAGCCTGGGTGACAGAGGGAGACTCCAACTCAAAAAAAAGAAAAAAATAGTATATGTTCCCATCTTTCACTAGGATCTGATGATCTACCCCATTACTAGTGGAATTCTTGGATATCCATGCCTTCCCATATTCCCCAACTACAAGGGAACATTTTTAATATTGGAGGTCATACATTCAAGGTGAGAACACTTCATGGCATCTAAGAGGTATGGATGAAGAGAACAGAGGAGGCTATGTAGGGAGCAGTGTCTGCAGACCCATTGAATATCACAGGAAGAACAAAAATAGTTGAAGCAAACTTATTAGGTAGGACCATCACAAGGACAGCAGAAAGGTATGCAATTGTTAAACACAGGCATTCCTTATGCCCTGGGACACGTTTGCCTGATAATCAGTGATTTTTTTTCTTTTCTTCCTACTTCTCTGGGATTTCTTCTCAGGTGAGATTATTTAATCAATTTACACCTACATGCTGAAAATATGCCTTTATTCATTTTAACATTAAATTGAAAGTTGTTTTTTTTTCAGTGTCTTACCACCCTCTCAGGAGCCCCTGCGTTTGCTCTTCTGTGTGTCTGAAACTCTTTTTGATTGGTGGATTCTTCCATCATCTTCCTGAAGTGGGTTTACCTTGTCCTCTGGGATAATTTTTTTCTTCACAAGTACATGATCATCAAGAGGACTGAAATTATTTCTGCC
>NW_007044878.1:0-555 GCF_000164805.1 Carlito syrichta
TAATGATTTCCATTTCTTCTGTAAAACATGTCAGCTGATGCCAAGTGCTTGCTGAACGTATCAGAAAGTAGGTACTACACGATTCCTGATCCTACCAGTTCAGTTTCATAATAACCAACAGATTTTTTTAAATTACCCAGTCAGTCTTTGCCAGTTCTTTCATAGTAAATTATATAACTTAATTATATAACTTAAAAATGATATAAACAAATGACAATGGAGTGTGGAAAAAAAATGCTATTATGTCTATGAAAACTAAGTTGAATGTTCTGGAAAGACTTGAGAATGAAAAACTAGCAATAACTTAAATAAGGACAATGCAATTTTGAAAATTGAGGAACAGTTTGAAATTCTAGATAAATTTTCACTCAGTTTTGCTTCAAACTGAAAATTATAGGCAATAAATTGTAGGAATGATTGTCATAAAAGATACAGAATTCTAATCAGTAGTCTCCAAAAATGTTTGCACCTACATTATGAATGAATAAGTATTTAAATGCTTTATGTTATTAATACAATGTTTAAGGCACATGTGCAGTGTTTTTTGATTTCCTA
>NW_007044879.1:0-1139 GCF_000164805.1 Carlito syrichta
AGATAGTTAATTCAGCTTCTTAAGTCAGATGGCTAGCTATATAGCTAGCTAGATAGCTAGCTAGTTAAGCCAGCTAGATAAGCCAGCTGACTAGCTAGGTAGCTAGCTGAATAAGTCAGCTATTTAAGTCAGCTTGTTAGTTAAGTCAGCAAGTTAAGTCAGCTGACTAGCTGGGTACCTACCTAGTTAACTCAGCTGGCTAGACCATTATATAGACAGTTAATTAACCTATTTAAGTCACCTCACTAGCCAGATGGTTACCAGGGTACCTAGGTAGTTAAGTCAGCAGGCAAGAAAGCAGGGTGTGTTAGTAGCTAGCTAGTTAAGTCAGCTGGCTATACAGCTGGCTGGCTAGGTACCTAAGTTCTTTAGTCACTCTGCTAGCCAGCAGGCTAGCTAGTTAACTCACATAGTTTAATCAGCTGACTAGACAGCTGGCTACCTAGGTAGCTAGATAGTTAAGTGAGCTGTCGAATCCACTAGCTAGCTAGTTAAGTCATCTAAGTAATTCAGCTGTCTAGTCAGCTGCCTCACTAGGTAGCTTGCTAATTAAGTCAACTGACTAGACAGTTGGCTAGTTAGTTAAGTCACCTAGTTTAGTCAGCTGGCTAGCCAGCTGGCAAGATATATAATAGGCTAGTTAATTCACCTGACTAACAAGAAGGCCAACTATTTAAGTCAGCAAGTTAAGTCAGTCAGCTCTCCAGCTGTCTAGCTAGATATCGAGCTACTTAAGTCAGTTGGCTAGCCAGCTGGAAAGCTAATTAAGTCAGCTAGGTAAGTCAGCTGGCTAGCCAGCCAGCTCTCTAGGTAGTGAGCTAGTTAAGACAGCTGGCTAGCCAGCTAGCTTACTAGTTAATTCGGCTAGTTGTGTCAGCTACTATCAGGTTAAGTCAACTAGTTACATCAGCTAGCTTGCCAACTGGGTAGCTAGGTAACAAGGTAGTTAAGTCAGCTGGCTAGCCAGCTGGCTAGCTATTTAACTCAGCTAGTCAATTCAGCTGGCTTCCCAGCTGACTAGCTAGGTAGTTAACTGTTTTAGTCAGCTGGCTAGCCAGCTGGCTATCTGGTTAAGTCAACTAGTTAGTTCAGCTGGCCAGGCAGTTGGCTTGCTAGTTAAGACAGCAAGTTAAGTCAGC
>NW_007044880.1:0-543 GCF_000164805.1 Carlito syrichta
CTGTCTGGGCGACAGAGTGAGACTCCAACTCAAAAAAAACCAAAAAACAAAAAACTATATACAGGCTATTATTATAACCCAATCCAAACACTGATCACATTCATACTATTTAAACCAAGTATTTAGGATGCACAAAAAACAGACACTGACTATAAAGCGATTAATATTCTATCTTTAAATCATTATCTATTCAAGCTTTCAATATTGGCCAACATCAGAGTGCGAAATAAAGGCTTCAATCACAAGATAGTTTTTTTAAATGTTGGAAAAGAAACCTAGATTATGATTTTTTCTTTAATAAAATAGATTTCACTGCTATGTGATGCACATTCCTACTAGCTCATTCTAGAACCAGGTTTATTTATTTCTATAAGTTACAATAAAATTACAAAAGACTTTTAAAAAGGGATTTAGATAGGACATTATGTTGGAATTAGTTTTAATGTAGACAAGACTCTGCTAAGAAGAAAATAAACAGCAACATAAATATGCAAAGGAATTCAGCAACTAGCCAAATGTCTAAGACAGGTCAAATTGTTAACA
>NW_007044881.1:0-542 GCF_000164805.1 Carlito syrichta
AAAGGTGACATGATTCTCATTTATTTGTTTATTATTATATGAATGTTCATAATGGCTTTACTTGCAATGGCATAAAACTATAAACAACCCAATGTCCATCAGCAGGTGAATGGAAACAGACACTCACAAAGAATGAGTAACTTACTAACAACACACAACCAAGGGGTAACAAAAATAAATAAAAAGAAAATTCTGAAACATAATATTGCATATAATATTTCTTGCAACAAAAAACACATATTAAGTATACTTAACCTAAATATATTATATTAGGTAGATTTTCTTTCCTCTGGTAAACTACAATTTCAGGAACTTTAGGAATCACTGATGCACATGAAGTTAAAGGACAAGCCGATCAATGAACTAGCATCAAACAGGCACAAACACTATGTGAAATGAATATGCGAATACTAAAACAATAGGAGAGAATGAAAATATATCTTAAAAGAGATGTTAAGTACTTTCTGTTGTGGATGAAAACAAAAAAAAATTGTAGTGGTCATGTTGCTTACTACTAACTCTGAGCTCAGACAAGCAACTGG
>NW_007044882.1:0-1092 GCF_000164805.1 Carlito syrichta
CTATTTGAATTAGAGTTTCCTTTGAATGCAGAAGGTAGGCAATGACATTCTAAGAAATACAAATGACCAAGAAAATCTACCATATTTTTTCTTATTCATGTTATATCTTGGTGTTAGCCAACCACTTATGCTGAAAATGATGCCAAAGAAGGAAAAAACTGATAAGCAAGCCATAGTTACTTTTCCTTTTCTTTCAGACTTTCCTAACTCATCAGTAAGCTGAGGGTAGAGAGTGTTGACAGAGTATGTGTATATATCAGGAAGTGAAATAAAAACAGTTGAGTTCCTTTTTCCAGTATTTCCACTGTTCTAGTAAGAATGAAATACATATGCATGTATGAGCTATGAAATACAAATTGGGTGATTCCATATATGAGTTAAATGCTCTTATATTTGCATTTAAAATTAGCATTGTACAATACAAAAATTAGCAGTAAAATTTTAATTTTTCTTTGCTCAGAATGACATAAAATGGCTGATTAAAAAAATCATGATAAATCAAGAAAGAAATTGCAGAAGAAAGGTAAAAGCTTTATCTTTTAGTATCTTTATAGATATTTTTTGAACAGGGATAGAAAATTATTTTCTACTTTCTATTTTTCACTGGAGTAGAAAATTATGCAGCTGACCTTAGGTCAGACAAATGGAATTCATAAGTATAAATGGAGTGGAGTGGGACAAGAACCATGAAAAACAATTTTAGGAGAGAATACTGGTTTTCCAGGACCATGACTGTGGATGGATGGACTTGCACTATTTTTAACAGTGTTTTTTATATCTTGTGACCCAGTGTGCCAGCAGTGATTTTTCCTCCTCATTTTCTTAGATATTTATCAATTTTTTTTTTTTTTTTGGAGTTGGAGTCTCACTCTGTCGCCCAGCCTGGAGTGCAGTGGCCACTCCCGGATACCATTTTTATCCTTCCACCTCAGCCTTCCAAGTAGCTGGAACTACAGGTGCACGCTAAAATACCTGGCTAATTTTTTATTTATTTATTGTAGAGATGAGGTCTCGCCAAGTTGCCCAGGTGGATCTCGAACCTGTGGGCTCAGGCAATCCACTCACCTTGGCCTCCCAAAGTGCAGGATTACA
>NW_007044882.1:2302-3662 GCF_000164805.1 Carlito syrichta
TGTATGACAAAATTCCTTCCATCCCCATAGTTTTATTTAAGTGACAAATTTTTCCAGTGTTTATGTTTCTAGTAACAGAACAGAGAAAGTGAATTTATGTTGAATCTTATTTCATTCTAAAGAGAAGTACCATTCATTCACAGATCTGTAAACTAATTGTATCAAGTCAATGCCAACTATTTAGTTATGAGGTACATTTCTATTAAGATTGTACTTTTGTTTAATAGTCATTTATCAAAATCTGTTATATAATTTTTTTGTTTCTGATTATATTTTCATAGAAATTTTAATGCCAATATAATCCCAAAGAAATTTTTACTATGTAAATGTTGTCTGATCAAAGGAATTTTTTTAAATGTAGATTTCAGTTTAAATCTGTATATTTATTGCTTAGAAAAAAGAAATTGATTAGTAAAAGAGTGTGAAGGGGAAGATATAAAGGTAGTATAAAATTCCTGAGAGTTAAAGAAGAGCTTGTTCATATATATTTATTTAAAATAGATGAAGAGCAGCACTATAGTAACAGATTCCATTGAATACCTTTAAGAATGACGTAGCAGTTTGTATGAAAATATCAAAACTTAAAATATATCCTTTGCACTTCTTTAACATTATAATGAATCAATTTGAAGTCAACTTAAAAATGTGTGAATGAGTAGTTTAATACAACTTTTTGTAGGTATACTAACATAAAAGTTTGAAGACCTCATGACCTGGAGGAATTGCCTTGTAACCTAAGTATATTATGTTCAATTCATCTCCATTACACATTCCTTCAGCTCTCTTTTTTTTTTTAATAATTAATCAGTATTTTTATTATGGTTTTGTGGGGTACAGTTAAGGGTTAGGTGTACAATTACGTTTCATTCAGACACCCTGTTGATAAGAGGTGTTTTCCCAGCCACAGACAGATATTTGCTACTGTTAATCCCATCCCCCTCCCCCCCATAGTTTCCCAGTACCGTCAGTCATTTTCTTATAGTATTGCATTGGATGTTCAAGGTCTATTATATGAGTGAGAACATGTGATATTCTGATCTTTGTTTCTGTGAGAGGTCACTCAGTATTATAGACTCTAGTTCCATCCAAGTTGCTGCGAAATTCATGATTTTGTTCTTTTTTATGGCTGCGTAGTATTCCATCGTGTATATGTACCACATTTTTTTAATCCAGTCCTCTTTTGACGGGCAGCATGGCTGTTTCCAGGTTCTTGCTATTGTGAACAATGCTGCGATAAACATGCGTGTGCAGTTATCTTTTTTATAGAGTGATTTGTGTTCTTCAGGATATATTCCCAGTAGGGGGATTGCGGGGTCATATAGGAGGTTGGTATTTAGAGCTTTTAAGAATCGCCACACTG
>NW_007044883.1:0-541 GCF_000164805.1 Carlito syrichta
CGGGCAGGGAAAGACACTGGCTGCTACCTTTATAGTCCACTGTCCTGACCGAGTGTCCATGTATGGTGTCCATCCCTCGTGAAACAGTGGCTTCTGGCCCGAGGCAAGGCTGTCCTTTCCATTGGAGAAGGGTGCAAAGGTGGTCCAGGTTGAGTGGCCAGACCTACTGGCTGCTCAGCCGTTGGGACCACCTGTTCTTGCCCCGCCCCCTCTCGTGGGAGCCAAAGGGAAAGCTGGCTGGAGGGTGTCTTCGGACTGAGGATGTGGCAGGGACTGGTTCACCCACCTCCCTCCTGCCAAAGATGGGCTCTGCCCACTGTGCCTGTCACCACCCACCAGCAGTCATGGCCTGGACTTCCCAGATGGAGAGGTGGCAGGCACAATTTTGGAAAAGAAGAAAAAATGGGAAACTGTATTGTGTTGGGGGGAGGTGGGAGGGGAGATGAAAAAACGGTTTGGACTTTGTGGGGGGAGGGTTGGTAGTTGTCTGTAACTTTCCTTAAGTGCTTTTTTTTCTTTCCTTTTTTTTTTTTTTTTTTTA
>NW_007044884.1:0-540 GCF_000164805.1 Carlito syrichta
AAGAGAGAGATTGAGGGATCATCAGTGAACATTTAGGAGATAAAGTAGTGAGAGGGGTTGAGCCAATAGAGATAAGAAAAGGAGGACCAAAAATGGATTCCTGTTAGAAAGTGGGAGCCATTAAAGCATCTAGTGGAAGGGTATTAAGAAATCTTCCCTGATTTTTAAATAATATTATCTTTAAAATAAAAGCAGGCCGGGCTCAGTTGCTCAGTCTATAATCCCTGGCACTTTGGGAGGCCGAAGCAAGAGAATTGCCTGAGCCTGAGGGTTCGAGACCAGCCCCGGCAACTTGGTGAGATCTCGTCTCTACAATAAATTACAGAAACTAGTCAGGTGTGGTGGCATGCGTCTGTAGTTCCAGCTACTTGGAAGTGTGAGGCAGAAGGATCGCCTGAGCCCAGCAGGTCGAGGCTGCGGTGGCTGTAAGTGTGCCACTGCATTCCAGCCTGGGTGACAAAGAGTGAGACTCCAACTCAAAAAATAAAATAAAATAAAATAAAAGCAATAGCAATTCATTGTAGAACAATTTGAAAATAC
>NW_007044885.1:0-648 GCF_000164805.1 Carlito syrichta
ACAGGCCTTGCCATGTCACCCATGAGTCCTCAGAAACAGCCCCACCTGGAAAAGCATGGTCAACCTCCAGGACATTTCCTCTTCGACCCCAAAGCTCTCTCCAGCCTCAACTTGTCACTCCGGGAAGTAGACACTGCAATGTGCTGTCACACACTGGGCTCTCGGCCAGTGTAGAGTCACACTACTGATCTGGGGACGATGGGGTTGGTCTCGGGAAGGTTTCCCGTCTCCAAACTCGATGAAGCTGGCCAGTCGGGACAGGGGGAAGAGCAGGCTGGAGAAGCCAGAGAGAAGGGCCTTGAACTCAGACCTTGAAGTGGGTAAAGGGGGGAATCTGCGAGGACAGGGGCCTTGGCAACTCCCAGGTGGAGGCCACACCAGAACACACCATCCACCCCACATCACACCCACCCCACACCAGAACTCGCTATCTACCCCATATCACACCCACCTCCACGCCAGATCAGGCCACACACTCTACATCCCAAGCACCCCTCACCCTCCTTATAAGACTGGCAACCCATATCAGACGCACACTTTCTCCCCCCATGGCTGAATCCCACGGAGGTCATTAGCAGCCTCCTTTTGAGTCTGGCCAGTGGAAGCCCCGTCAGGAGTGGAGTGAAAATGGCTAGCTGGTGACTCCCC
>NW_007044886.1:0-536 GCF_000164805.1 Carlito syrichta
CCTTAACATATCCCCAACTTCTTTTGCCAGAAATTCCATTTGACCCTAGGTTGGTAAAAAGGAGCGGCGGACGCTGAAAATACTTCGTCTGAGGGTGGTTCTTCTTGACCTTGTCAACCTGGGGCGTGCGTCTTCATTTTGGATGGTGAGTTGTCTCATCTGGTTGGTCAGAGAGTCCCCTTGTTCCTCCGGAGGTTGCTGAGCCTGATATTGTTCTACAGACGATGACTGGTTCAGTAGCATGGAGGACAGCTCCTCCTGCCGGTGACTCGTACGAACTGCTTCGTAATCATTCCTCCGTATGGGCCCGATTCTGGCTATCCTTCGTGGGCGTCGGATTAGTGGGGGCATTTCTTATCAATCGATCGGACCCAAATCGGGGAAGACTCGTCCTGTGGGAAGATACAAGCATAGCCCCTCCCACTGGTCAATAAAATGTCGGATCCTCTCCATTGTCCTGTAAGGAGATCTTTCCATTTTACCATAGGTTTAATTCTTTCATCTGGGTTCCAATGTCTAGCCATAGCTGAATTGCC
>NW_007044887.1:0-535 GCF_000164805.1 Carlito syrichta
GATTAAGTAAACAATGACTGCTACATACTGAGATTCCCTGGAAAGCCTTACCCACCTTGCTAACACAGAGCTCGCTGTCAGTTATTCACTGCTCAGAACTAATTAGAGGATGCTTTTTGCAAAATATGACCAGTCTTACAAAAAAGACCTAACAGAATTTCTTCTACTAAACAGCCTAACCAGATCATCCCATGTGAAGCTCCTAGTCAAAAGGTGACTTTCGCTGTCTAGACCCTTCCAAAAGTTTTTTATTTCCTTTATAAACAGACAATCAAGAATTTAGCAGAATCTGGAAAGAGCAGCTCACATGAAAAACCAAAGTAGAAGAAAAATAATAAAAGGAAACATAACTTTACAGAATAAAGAAAATATGCACATATACAGACACAAAACCCACTATAATTGGTGTTTTCAGAATTAAGAGAAGACATAATAACCGTAAAACAAGATTAGAATATTATAAGAAATATTGAGAAAATAAAAATACACTCTTGGCAATGCAATGCTCTAACAGAAATTTAAAAGTTAGAAAGAA
>NW_007044889.1:0-528 GCF_000164805.1 Carlito syrichta
AAAAAAAAAAAAAAAAAAAAAAAAAAAACCAAGAGTAATCGCAAAGGTAACAACAAAGGGAAATTAGAAAGAGTCAATATTACTGCCTTTGGGGTTAGTAACATTTAAAAAAATGTAATTTTAAAGATAAATGTATAAAACAATAATGACAAAGCTATATTAATTAGCATACAATGAGTAAAGATGTAATTGGTGACAATGGTATCATAAAAGATGACAGGGAGTTGTAAAGGGGCAGATAAACTATATGTATGTTCATATGTTGAAATATTATTCAGACATGAAAAGAAATACATACTTATACATGCTACTACATGTATGAGCCTTGAAAACATTAAGTGAAAGAAATAAACATAGATGGTCACATATTATATGATTCCATTTATGTGAAATATCTAAAATAGTTAAATTTGCAAAGACAGAAAGGAGAATGTTAGTTGTCAAGTGGTTGGGGAAATGGTAGAATGTGTGAGGGATTTCTCTTTGAGGTAATACAATTATTTATTACACAGACAGAGATAATGATTA
>NW_007044890.1:0-525 GCF_000164805.1 Carlito syrichta
ATTGAAAGTTGTGTAAAATCATTTGACAAATATATATATATATATATATATATATATAAAACTAAGGCATGGAATGTTATCCAAAAGCTCCCCCAAGTAGTTCTGAATAAACACAATGTCCCATACATGGATGCTTGGTTTAACAGTTAGAGGCTGCAGGCAGAGCTTAAGGCCTACAAGTTTTCTGGGACTTCTGAAAATGGTCAAGGCCTAGACATAGAAAGATTGACTAATCGTTGCATAATTGTATTTATAAAATGCCATGTTATGCAAACTAATCAACAGCATCACAACTCATATATTTGGAGATTAAGTGAATTTATTGTGAATGTGAATGTACATTTCTGATATGATACAGAAGGAGGCTTTCAAAGTAATAGTATAAAAATATCTGAAAGTGTCTTATGTTACTGTAGTTCCATTTTCAGTTACAAGGGCTAAAAAGTTAGGAAGTGAGTTTTCCATCAGTTACTTAGGGCGAGGTATCTATATTCCACATGTGGCATCCTCCCCTCCTCACATCTC
>NW_007044891.1:0-519 GCF_000164805.1 Carlito syrichta
ACCCAACTGATGTCCCCATTTCATGGCAAAGCCTATGAGCTAGGTCTGCTGCTGCTTGTTGGAATAGCACAGACTGACCAGCCGCAGAGGCTCATGCCTGTAATCCCAGCACTTAAGGAGGCCAAGACGAGAGGATCACTTGAGCCCAGGAGTTCGAGACCAGCCTAGACTACACAGCAAGACCTCATCTCTACAAAATAAACAAAAAATTAGCCAGGCATGTGACACATGCTTGTAGTTCCAGCTACTCAGGAGGCTAGGGGGAAGGATCACATGAGTCTCAGTGGTTGAGGCTTCGATGAGCCATGATCGTGCCACTGTCTCCAACCTGGGTGGCAGAGTGAGACTCCAACTAAAGAAAAAAAAAACCACAGAGGCTGCAAGACAGCCTTGGGACTCAGAGGGCAGAGGCCAGAATGGGTGTAGTAAGACATCTGGGTGTGGTGGTTCACGCCTGTAATCCCAGGACTTCGGGAGGCAGAGGCGAGAAGATTCCCTGAGCCCATGGGTTCGAGATCA
>NW_007044892.1:0-2084 GCF_000164805.1 Carlito syrichta
CTTTATTGAATTCCATTCTTCTCCATTCCATTCCATTCATTCCATTCCATTTTACTCTATTCATGGCTCTCCATTTCATACCACTGCTTTCCATTCCACTCCACTCCTTTCCTTTCCATTTCACTTCATTCTATTTATTTCTATTCCTATCCTCTCTATTCTATTCCTCTCCATTCTATTCCTCTCCATTCCATTAATCTCCATTCAGTTACATTCCATTGCATTCCTTCCCATTTCATTATTCCAATCCATTCCTCTTCATTATATTCCATTTCTTTCCATCCCATTTCACTGCATTCTGTTCTCTTCGTTTTCTCTCCATTTCATTCTTTTCCATTCCGTTTCATTCCATCTGTTTGAATTCTTTTCAGTTCCTTACCTTTGTATTCCTCTACATTCCATTCCATACCACTGCATTCCATTCCTCTCAATTCCATCCACTCCACTACTTTTCTTTCCATTCCTTTCTTCTCCAATCCTCTCCATTCTATTCCTCTCCGTTCTATTTCTCTCCATTCCTTTATTCTATTCCTCTTCATTCCTTTACATTCCATTGCATTCCATTCAATTATACTCTTCTCTATTCCATTCCTCTTCATTATATTCCGTTTCTTTCCATTCATTCCCACTCTTCTGCATTCATTACCTTACTTTTCTCACCATTTCATTCGTTTCCATTCCATTCCTCTATATGCCATTCCATCTTTTCAGATTCCTTCCCATTCCTTACCTTTGGATTCCTCTCAATTCCATCCCAATCCATTCCTATTCATCCAATTCCTCTCTATTCCATTCCTCTCCATTCCTTTCGTCTTTATTACCTTGCACTCCATTCCATTTCATTCGTCTTCATGGCTCTCCAAACAATTCCCTTCCATTCCATTCTTCAACATTCTATTTCACTCTATTCCATTCCTCTCCATTCCATTAATCTTCATTCGATTGCATTCCATTCCATTCCATTCCTCTGTGTTCCATTATCTTCTATTCCTTTCCACTCCTTTCTTCTCCACTCAATTTCAATCCTTTCTATTCCATTCCTCTCCATTCAATTCCTCTTCTTTCCTTTCCTTCCCATCGCATTCCATTCCTCTCCATTCCTTTCTATTCCATTAGGTTCAATTCCATTCCTATTCATTCCTTTCCTCTCCATTTCATTGCATTCCACTGTATTCCTTTCCTTTCCATTTCTTTCCATTCATTACTCTCGATATCATTTCCTTCCATTTGATACCATTACTGTCCATTCCATTCCATTCTTCTCCTTTCCATTTCTCTCTATTCCATTTCTCTACATTCCATTTATCTCCATTCTGTTCCTCTCCAATCCATGCAATTCCAATCCATTCCTTTCCACTCCATTACTCTTCATTTCACTCCTTTCAACTCTTCTCCATTCCATTTCACTATATTTTATTCCACTCTGTTCCACTCCATTCCACTTAATTCATCTCCATTCCATTCCTCTCCATTCCATTTTATTCCACACCATCCAATCCTTTCCTCTCCCTTCATTCCGTATCATTCCATTCAATTCCCATCCTTTTCATTCCATTCCATTCCTCTCCATTCCATTCCTCTCCATTTCAATGCATTCCACTCTATTACATCCCATTCCATTCCTTTTCATTCCATTCTTCTCCTTTCCATTACTCTCTATTTCATTTCGCTCCATTCCATTTCTCTCCATTGCATGTCTTTCCATTCTATTCCTTTCCAATCCATTCCATTCCTTTCCTTTCCTTTCCTCTTCATTGCACCCCATTCCATTCCTCTACATACCATTTCACTATATTATATTCCATTCCGTTCCATTCCATTCCATTTAATTCATCTCCATTTCCTTCTTCTCCATTCCTTTTTATTCCACACCATACCAATCCGTTCCTCTCCATTCGATTTCATAGCATTCCATTCAATCCAATTCATTCCACTCCATTCCATTTGTCACCATTCCATTCCATTCTTGTATTCCATTGCATTCTCTCCATTACCTCCCAATCTTCTCCATTTCATTCTATTCTATTCCATTCAACTCTGTTTCATTCCAGTCCAATCCATTCCTCTCCATTCCATTCCTCTTC
>NW_007044893.1:0-517 GCF_000164805.1 Carlito syrichta
CTGCGGTGGTTGTGAGCATGCCCCTCGATTTGGCCTTGGCAACAGAGCAGGATTATGACACCAAATAATATTAATCACGAGCACCACCACCACCACCACCCTTGACACCCAGTGTGAGGAATCACCCTCAGGAATGGGAGAGGAAAAGGCACTTTCCAGCCTATCATTCATGGGAGGTTTCAAAGGTAGCCACTGGGCACGTCTGTCCTGCACTTTTGGCCATGCTCACCAGAAGGCCAGCCTTCACCATCCACACTCGTGCCCCATGGCAAAGATGCGTTTGAGCTAAAAGAACAGATGGCTCAATCTAGGGCAGCCATTGAGCACATAGGAATCAAGGCAGTCCCGCAACACTGTGACCATCCCAGATCCAGTCGCCTGGTCTGTCACCTTTGGGTGGGGGGATGGCCCCTTCCTCTCCCAATAACTCCATCCTCCCCTGCCCATGTTGACATTTCCCTGGGGAGCCGTTACACCTGTTGTGACTCATGTGGGAGGCGTCTTTGCTGTCACTGGA
>NW_007044894.1:0-586 GCF_000164805.1 Carlito syrichta
TCTTTTAAGCAGAAATAAAGTATATAATTAACTTTAAGGGGAGAGATTACTGCAATTAAGGTTTTTAGCCTAGTAATTTTACATAATAGTCAACAAGTACCAGTCACCCCCACAACCAAAAAAAAAAAATAGGGAGAAAAAAGAAAAAAAAAATGTTTGAAAGAAATAGGTTTGACAACCTCTGAGAATCTATTGTTTAATTTAAATTTCAAGAAAATACTTATTAAGCAGCTATTACATGACAAGCATCATGGAAAAAAAAATAGGAATATAAAGATTTCAAGTACATGAGGAATATCTTTAAGCAGTATTCAAAAACCAAAAATGTGGTAATAGAACTACTGTAGAATCAGTAGAACCTCACTTCTGATTATGTATAGCCAAAGGAAATGAACTCACTTTCTCAAAGAGATAGCTGTAACCTCATGTTTATTGTGGCATTGTTCACAATAATTGATATATGAAAACAATGTAAGATAGATGCTCATCTGAATGAATAAAGAAAATGTGGTATATACCCATACTGATTAATATTAAACCATAAAAAGAAAGACATTCTGCTATTGTGACAACATGGATGAATTTA
>NW_007044895.1:0-517 GCF_000164805.1 Carlito syrichta
AAAAAAAAAAAAAAATCAGTTTCCAGAGCATACAAAAACATGTAACATCCATAAGTATAAGATAAAAGTCCAATATAAACATATCACAGAAAATGAACATGAATGGCAGGCAAATACATGTCTGTACATACGCACATAAACACACATAGAAAGAGGAAATAGTTAACTCATCAGAAAGAGGAAATAGTTAACTCATCAGAAACTAGATGTAAATAGAAGTGAATCATGATAAAGCACCATTATACACATATCATATTGGCAATACACAAACAAACAAATAAAGCTGACAATAGTAAGTATGTATAATGAAAAGTGCACTTCCTCTCATCCCTGCCCCTGACTACCAGTTCCTGTCACCACTGGTATAGTCTTCTTTCGTGGAATGCTTATGCAGAATATTCTGAGACCGGTTATTGAGCAAAACTTCCAAAGATTTACATTTAATTCTCCTTCTCAGTCTCTTGAGAGAGAGAGAGAGAGAGAGAGAGATTTACAATTTCTAAAACTGTCAAGACAT
>NW_007044896.1:0-528 GCF_000164805.1 Carlito syrichta
TCCCCCTGCCTTCACCCCTGCCAGCAGCCCCAACAACAGCCACATGGGGCCAGAGATAATTGGACACTTTGCCTCCCCACCCCGCTGCTACCCCCGATACCGCCCCCCAAGACGCAGCATCCTTAAAAACCCAAGCCACCCTTCCTTGGGCGCGAGTCCCCTGGACCACGGGACCTCGCCCGGGAGCTCCCCCCAATAAACGCAAGGTTTGTACCAGCCCCTTGTCCTGTGCCTCTTTCGGTATCTCCAAACGTTACATCTTGGTGCCGAAACCCGGGAGGTGACCGAGCCACACAGGCCTCACCTCCCGGCTCAGGCACCTCTGGCCTGGACTGCGGACCTCCAACCCGACCCTCCGTTGCAATCTTCAGTGTGAGGTAAGTTCCCTCCCCGTGTCTGTCTCCTTCCTCCATTCCCGTGTCTCCCTATCAGAAGTCACGGCTGTGCTAGGGATCATCCCCCGTGCCAGTCAGAGGTTGAGCCTGGGGACGCCCACTCTACTCTGACCTTCTCTCTGTCCGGTCTGTC
>NW_007044897.1:0-530 GCF_000164805.1 Carlito syrichta
TCTCTCTCTCTCTCTCTCTCTCTCTCTCTCTCTCTCTCTCTCTCTCTCTCTCTCTCTCCTCTCTCTCTCTCTCTCTCTCGGCTATATTTTGACTATTCTTGGGACCTTAAACTTCTTTATAAATTTTAAAATATATGTGTCAAATTATTCAAAAACAATCCATCTTGGATTTTAATCATAATTGTGTTAATCCCTATGTATCAATTTGTGGAAAAAGTGATATTTTGAAAAATATTGAGTCTTCTTACTATAAATATGATATAATTAGCCACTAATTTAAGTCTTCTTTAACATCTTAATTCTCATTGCTCTCTGTTCCTTCCACCCTTGCTAATTTCTTATTTTTAGTGAGAAAAATCCATGATTAAAAAGTGTTTATGAGAATGAATGCTATCTGCATTGCTAAAATCAAAAGTATAACTCTTATCTGTCAGAGTCATTCAAAATTTATAACAATCTGTTTGCAAACTTTAATTTTAAAAAGGGAGGAAAAGTGTTCCATGTCTGGACTCTGAACCTAATGATTAAAG
>NW_007044898.1:0-508 GCF_000164805.1 Carlito syrichta
GCACAGATGTTTCTCCCTCCGGAGTTCACTGGATTCGAGACCCAGCGCCCAGGCCCCCAGCTCCAGCCCTGGCATCCCGACCTCAGCTGCACCAGCCCGGCCAGCTGGGCCTCAGCTGTGGGGCAGAGTCCGCCCTGACACCCCCAAGGCCACCGCAGCTCCCAAGTCCGCTGCGTCCTGTTCCTCTGACACCCTGCCCGGCTCCTGCAGCCCAGCTGCGGGCCAGCTGTGTGACCAGCCTGGCTGTGATCAGGAACCCACTCGTCTTCCTGGACCCAGCCCTGGGAAACTGAGGCCTTCAGGCCGGTGAAGGAAGAGGCTTGATTGATCCTGTGCCAGTGACTCACCACGCAGTGCCATTTAACCTTTGCAAGGGCGGGTGGCATCGGGGGAGTGGTCCTGCCGTTCCCAGGGTCTCAGCTGGACCAGATGCCAACCTCAGAAGGCAAGCGGGTGGCCCAGGGAGCACAATTTGAGAAGGCACTCACCCTCAGGGGTGTGCACGTGC
>NW_007044899.1:0-527 GCF_000164805.1 Carlito syrichta
ACAGATGTGCTGAGATATTTCTCAACTTTTGGTCAACTCCAAATATTAATTCTGATGAATGATGTTCCTACATCTGGGCTTCTATGAACCCCAAGAGGAAGATCATGGGCCTTCTACCCACATCTCTGATTCTGAACATCAGACACAGAGTTCTAGTTTGCCTCTGGGTATTCAATGTTTGGAATTCAGAATTATAGCCACAAAACAACCACATGAAATACGGTGGACAGGCTCCAGCATACTAGTGACTATAACAGAATGGAAAACTACAGTGGCTCAGTCAGTCATTTCAGACCAGCATATAGGCCTCCAAAAAGGTAGAAAGTGAACAATCACAGTGAAAACTAAGAAAAGGTTCTAAATTAGCTTATCTCCTGTGTAGTCAGTGGAAATAAATACAAAATATTTACCATAGACCTAAACCTCTGTTGTTTTTATCTTGAATTGTTTATTATTATTATTATTATTATTAAGATGTGGGGTACAATTCAGGGTTAGGTATATAAACATTGATCATGCAGGTACCC
>NW_007044900.1:0-506 GCF_000164805.1 Carlito syrichta
AAGTGCTAGGATTACAGGCTGAGCCACCGAGCCTGGCCGTTCACTGTAATATTTATGTGCAAAAAATATTTCAAAAAAACAAGGATGGGCCTGAATTTACTTTAAATATCAACCGCCAAAGCAACTTGTGAAATAACAAGACCATATTATGCTGGATTTCTAGGTTCAGAATTGTGAGAATTAACAGAGGAGCTGGGCAGAAGGTTAATGCTAGCCACATAGTTGCACTTGTGTTTAGTAAGAGGAGAGAAGGTCCAGCTCATGAGGGCAGTACTCAACACCAGTAGGAGTTTGATCTCCAGATAACCTTCAGGCAACCCCTAAATCCTGCCTATTTTGACTACAACCCTCCCTAACCTCTGGTTTGAGAAGGGAGAAAAAGGAGAAAAACATGTGGAAAAACAACAACATTCAATCCTGAATGTTGAAATCCCAAAAGATAAAAATTCTGAAAATATAATTCTGGAAAAAGATAATTTTAAAATGTAAAAAAGATATTTATTTAC
>NW_007044901.1:0-505 GCF_000164805.1 Carlito syrichta
AACAAGGATGTGCATTAACATTACTTCTATTCAACATTGTATTGGAATCTTAACTAGTGCTAGAAAACAAAAAAGAGAAGCACAATATATTTAAAGAGAAAAGGAAAATATAAAGTTATTTTGTTTGCAAGTGACATGAATTTTTTTCTAGGAAATTCCAACATGTTAACAAAAGAACTCTAAACTAGTAACAAATTATACCCAGCTTCCAAAACACAAAGAGATACAACAATTTAAACTGCTTTCCAGTATACCAGTAATGGACAATTGTGATTTAAAATTTAAATCTCCTTCCACTGACAACAGCATCAAATAAATAAAATACTTAGGTGGAAATCAATCAAAGTATGTGTAAGATCCATATGTAGAAAACCAGAAGGCTCTAATAAAAGAAATTGAAGATCTAAATAAGTGAAGAAATATGTTATGTTTATGGATTACAAATCTTAATATTGCAGCAATGAACATGTGAATACAGATATATATATATATATATATTTTTTGA
>NW_007044902.1:0-531 GCF_000164805.1 Carlito syrichta
GGGGGGGGCTGTCTGAATTCCTGCCTGCAGCCTGATTTATTTAAACCTCTGCCGCATTCTTGGGTGTGGAGACCCAGGAGTCATGAGAGCTTTCCTCTGCCCTCATCTTGACCTTCGTGAATGAGCAGATAGAGAAGAATCTCAGAAGGAGAGGGACTTTGTTCCTCGGCAAGCCTGCCTTATCCGGGACAGCCATTTCCTTTGACTTTGGGAGTAACAGTTTGAACACTTGGGCATGCTGATGGAAGACATAGGCTCCTGGGGCGGAGTGCTAGCAAAAACACAGGGCTGGGGTCTGGAGCCCGGGGACCCGGGGGTGACAATCTTGCCTCCCCCAGGAGAACACGGACACTGAGCCCCTTGTACCCGCTACCCCACAGTGGCAAAGCAAAGAGATAGGTTGTGAAGTTCTATTAAGGAACCTCTCTGCACTGAGTCCATGGGGTGTGTGTGTGTGTGTGTGTGTATTTACATACATTTTCTGTGAGATCATGTATCCATCCAATCCTCTCTCTCCTCTCTCTTCACGGA
>NW_007044903.1:0-683 GCF_000164805.1 Carlito syrichta
GAATAAACTGTGTAACTAGCACCCAGATCAACAAATAGAACAGAACCCCAGAAAATCTCCTCCTGTTTCCTACTAGTTACTACTTTTCCCCAAGTATAACCACTCTCTGACGTCTAACATTAGAAAGTAATGTTTCCATTATACTTTATTTAACTGACATGATACTTTACATACTTTATATGTATTCTTTTTTGTTTTGCTCTCAATATGTTTATATATACTTACAAATCATTTGTTCTCATTGTTGATTAGCATTCCAGTGTATGAATAAACAATGATGCATTTATCCATTCTATTGTTAATGGGCATTTATGTAGTATGTATCCATTCTATTGTTAATGGGCCTTTATGTAGTATGTATCCAGGGTATTAAAAATAGTGATGGGACAGATGACAACAAAATGGTGGGAATAGAAGATTCCAGTCTTCATCCTCTGACAGAGGCACTAATTTAACACTCATACATGAACCAAAAATACCTTCATGAGAGTTCTGGAATCCATATAAAATGTTATAGTACTGAGTTAGAGCATGGAAACTAGAAAAGAGGCACTAGAGAAGATGAGAAGAACAGATTTACTTTTCCCACATTTTCTCTCCCCAAAACCTCCATAGCACAGCACCAAGAAAAGTCCCCTCAGCCAATGGATTCTCCTGTGAGGGAAGAAGAAATGAAGTGAATG
>NW_007044904.1:0-501 GCF_000164805.1 Carlito syrichta
AAATCCAAGTCAGTGTTAGCTATGTGATGAAAATAATATACATATATATACATATATATATAAAGTTTTTGTCTAAAACATCTTTTGTGTTTAGACTTAAAATTGTTCATATAAAGAAAAATAAATTGTTTTGGGTGGAAGACCTCAAGTATAATCATGAAATTATTTTACAATGAGGGTAAATTAGTTTCTCATATTAAACTCATATTCATCATACAAAAAGGTTAATGAAAATGACACATTTTGTTTTGCTTCCAGGAATTCTTGCAATACACTATGTAATGACCATTGCCCTAAACTGTCACTTGCGAAGTGTATATCTCACATACAATTTTTCTCAGGACCACAAGTAATTTTTGTCCTGAGTTCTTCCAAGTTTTAAATACCCAAGGTAATTTATTCGTCTTCCTTCTGAGCTACTTTTTTTTTCAAACTTAAAAAAAAATTGGCACTTATTTTTCACATTTTATTTCCTTGGGCTTATCTCCTGGGCCTATATTC
>NW_007044905.1:0-843 GCF_000164805.1 Carlito syrichta
GGCCACTGCACTCCAGTCTGGGCGACAGAGTGAGACTCAGACTCAAAAATAAATAAATAAATAAATAAATAAATAAATAAATAAATAAATAAATAAAGCACAAGAAGGGAAGATCAAAGACCCAGCTGAGGTCAGACAAGGATGGGCTCTGCGCAACAGAAAAGATCTGGAAGCTCACAAGTGCCGAGCAGGGCCCGCAGTGTCTGCCGAAGAGCCGCTTCCTGGCTCTCGAGGCCAGATGGGGAAGAGAAGGTGGTTCCTCTGGGGAGTCACAGGGATGGCGAATCACCTGCTGGAGAGAGGGCACTCAAGGCAGATTCACACTTGACGCCCCGGCTAAGTCAGGTGTGTGCTCATTGCCAGCTGAGGAAATGGGCAAGCAAGCTGACTAAGGCTGTGGCTTTCAGCAGAGACTGGGGTCTCAGACAAGAGCAATAGCTCACCACCAGGGTGGAGCCACCCCCCCAGCATCTGCCCATGCACCCAACATCAACAGCAGAGTACTAAGGAGGGGGGACAGGCAGGTGGGAAGACGCTGAAACAAAAGCCTGCCACTCAAAAGTGACTTCCTAAAGATCTGAAAACATGAAGAAATCTAACGCTAAGAAGCAAGCCACTGTATCATTAATTGGAACAAAAATTCACCTCAGCAGCAATTTATTGAGTGCAACCTGTCAACAACTGTAAAGTATCTTGAGGATGTTCAAAAATATAAATGAAAGTAAAAGAACCATCACAAGAACAAGGAATAAGAAAATGAGGATGTACAGATATGTAACCAAGCAGCACTGGTCGAAAGTGTAAAGCTAGTCAGAAATCTTAAAAATGAAAAATTAAGTCACT
>NW_007044906.1:0-598 GCF_000164805.1 Carlito syrichta
TATTTTTAAAAAGACAAATACTAGCATTGGCAACTGAAGTTCTGGAGCAAGAATGCTTGGAATAACATGCAAATGCTGCTCTTACTAACTATGACCATAGACAAACTACTCAGTCTCCTCAGGTCTCAGTTTTATTATTGGTAGAATGTTATGAAAAACCTACTAATTATCTGGTTTTAAAGTTAGTTCACATAACAAATGTAAGAGGAATCAACAGAGATAAAAAGAGAAAGTAGTGAATTTAAAATGGCAGAGATAAAGAACTGATTATTTTAAAACCTTAATAAAGCATCTCAGCAAAAGTCTTCCCTGCCTTCACATCAAAACACACACAAAATTTAAAATGTTAATGGTAAAATAACTTCTTATTTAAAGAATGTAAAGAATTCTAAGATGAGTATTTGAAAACCTGATTAAACACATATATTTTTAAAGCACAAATTATCAAACAGACCCTGAAACAGAAAAACCAAATGTACTAGAAAAGAGCTAAAATAAAGTAGGAAATTTACTACCATGTCCTACCCAAAACCCTAGGAAATTATCAAACAGACCCTGAAACAGAAAAACCAAATGTACTAGAAAAGAGCTAAAATAA
>NW_007044907.1:0-706 GCF_000164805.1 Carlito syrichta
TGGGCGGCAGGGCCCCGGGGCTGGCGGGTGGGGGGGGGCGAGACGGGCACTCACGGGAGTCAAACTTCCAGGCAATGGTGATGCCCCCGATTTCGGAGTCGCTAAAGCGTAACAAGAAGGTCCCATCGGGCTTGTTGATGAGCAGGTCGTGGGCTTGTTGCTTATTCACAAAACCTAGGATGGCCCTGGGTGCGGGGAGCGTCGAGTGTCACGGCTGGGCCTGCTGCCACCATCCCCAGAGCCCGAGGCCGACCTCCTGGCTCAGCCCCCAGCCCCGCTCCTTACCCATCATTCCAGTGGGGCTTGTGGTGTTTCTTCAGAACCTCCATCACCCCATCGAACCACTGCCAGAAGGTGTAGTTCCAGCCCGGAAGGTTCTCCTGGGAGGAGACCCCCAAGTCAGGACTGGGGCCCCAGGTCACACGGGACCCAGGACTGTCAGGGCCCTCTTGTCTCCACCCAGCCCTCGGCCAAGTCCTGACCCCACCTGTCCCACATTCAGCAGACCACACAGCGCTACAACCCGTCCCTGGGGACCCAGAGAGTAAATTCGCGCCCTGCTCCTCGTCCCTGGGGACCCAGCCGTTCTTATGGTGGGTGAGGTGGGAGGATAGAGAGTAAGCCAGCCTGGACGGGACCTCCAAAGTCATTCCTGCCCCAGCCCCTCGTTTTAAAGATGGGAAACCAGCTCATGCCTGTCATCCAG
>NW_007044908.1:0-495 GCF_000164805.1 Carlito syrichta
CTCTCTCTCTCTCTCTCTCTCTCTTCTTTTTCTTTCCAGTCAGGGTCTCACTGACACTCAGGCTTGACAGTGAGACCCTCACCAAAACACAGCTCACCAATACCTCAAACTCCTAGTCTCAGACAATCTTCTACCTTGGTCTCCTGAATAGCTGGAACTATAGGAGTGTACCACCATGCCTGACCAATTTTTCGATTTCTTGTTGTTTTTGAGATGAGGTCTCCCATTATTGCATGGACTAATCTTGAATTCCTGGGCTCAAGTGATCCTGCTGGGTTAGCCTCCCAAAGTGTTAGTATTACAGGTGTAAGTCACCACATTTGGCCCCCAAAAAGTATTTCTAGTCCACTCAGATATATTTTGCTCCAAACAATAAATCAATGAATAAGTGAACAACCAAGTAAGTTTCCTTTAGGACAACTGCCTTAACTATCAAAAGCAATAGACTTGCTATATTTGTATTTAATCATATAAAATAAAATAAATTTATAGACA
>NW_007044909.1:0-494 GCF_000164805.1 Carlito syrichta
TGAGGCTTAAAAGCACAGAGCCACAAATCAGATAGGGAGGAAGTTTATTTTTATTTATTATTATTGCTATTATTTTGAGTCCTAGTCTCATTCTGTCGTTCAGGCAGGAGTGCGGTGGCATAATCACAACTCACTGCAGCCTCGACCTCCTGGCTCAGCCTCAACCTTTTGAGTAGCTGGGACTATAGTGTGTGCTATTTTTTTTGCTTTTTGTAGAGACAAGGTCTTGCTTTATTGTCCAGGCTGGTCTCAAACCCAAACTCAAGCAATCCTACCGCCTTGATCTCTCAAAGTGCTGGGATTATAGGTATGAGCCATCGTGCCAGGTTGGGAAGAAGTTTTTTAAAGTCCTTTTTCAGGGGCCGGGCACAGTAGCCTGTAATTCCAGCACTTTGGGAGGCTGAGGCTAGAGGATTGCCTGAGTCCAGGGGTTTAAGACCAGCTTGGGCAAATTGGTGAGACCTCATCTCTACAATAAACCAAAAAATTAGCCA
>NW_007044910.1:0-494 GCF_000164805.1 Carlito syrichta
ATCTAACTAGCCATTTGTCTAGCCAGTTGACTTAAATAGCAAGCTACCTAGATAGCCAGCGGGGTAGTCATCTGACTTAACTTGGTCACTTAACTATCTAGCCAGTTGGTTAGACAGCTGACATAACTAGCTAGCTACCTTGCTAGTATGCTGGCTTTCCAGCTGACTTAATTAGCTGAATTAACTAGCTAGCCAGCTGGCTAGCCAGCTGATTTAAGTGCCTAGCTACCTAGCTAGCTAGCAGGCTAGACAGCCGAATTAACTAGCTGATTTAACGAAGTATCCAGATGGATAGCCAGCACACTTAAGTAGCTAGCTACCTAGTTAGAAAACTGGAAAGCCAGCTGACTAAACTAGCTGCCATAACTAGACGCCTGATGGTTAGCCAGAAGACTTAACTAACTACCTACCTACATAGACTGCTGGCTTGCCAACTGACTTAATTAGCTGAATTAACTAGCTAGCCAGCTGGCTAGCCAGCTGATTTAAGTGCC
>NW_007044911.1:0-493 GCF_000164805.1 Carlito syrichta
GGAAGGAAGGAGGGTGAGAGGGAAGGAGGAAGGAAGGAAGGAAAGGGAGGGAGAGAAAAAGAAAAGAAGAAAGAAGGGAGGGAGGGAGAGAAGGAGGAAGGAAGGAAAGAAGGAAAAGAGAAAGAATGGAAGAAAAGAAAGGAGAGAAGGAGGGAGGGAGAGAAGGAGAAAGGAAGGTGGAAGAGAAGGAGGAAGGAAGGAAGAAAGAGAAAGGAAGAAAAGGAAGAGAGGGAGGAAGGGAGAGGAGGAAGGAAGGAAGAGAGAGAAGGAGAGAGGAAGGAAGGAAGGAGAGACGGAGGAAGGGAGAGGAGGAGGAACGAAGGAAGGAGGGTTGGAGGGAAGGAGTAAGGAAGGAAAGAAGGAAGGGAGGGACGGAAGGAAGGAATGGAGAGAGGGAGGGAAGGAAGGAAGGAAGAAGGAAGGGAGGAAAGAAGGGAGGGAGGGAGGAAGGAAGGAACGAAGGGAGGGAGGGAGGAAGGAAGGAAGGAAGGAA
>NW_007044912.1:0-592 GCF_000164805.1 Carlito syrichta
AGATATTGACTCGCACATTCGTTTCGATCACAGTGGAACATTCTCTTGGCACAAGACTAAGACACACGTGAGGCAGGTAGGTTTGATGGCGACCTCAGCACCCTTTCCTGGCAATTCTACCATCATCCCTTTATACAAACAAATCAAGCCAGCCATTTTCCTTGTGGGGATTTTGCAGGGAATTTTTGTATGTTTGGTGGGAAGTAACGGCAGCCTCCGGAACACTTAAGGAAAGAAACTCACATCCCCAGGGATGTGTCCCAGAGGCAGTTGCACCAGCACCACCACCTCATGGGGACTGGGAGCTGAACGCCACAGTGTCCAGGGCTCCCCAGGGCAGTTCCATCCGCGTTTCTCTGTGGCGTGCCTTCCTTTGATGCTCCCTCTGCCCAGCAGACGGAAGACTCATGACTTGCTTCCAAATCCCAGGTAGCCTGGCTTTCTCATCCTCCAGATCCCCATGTTCCCCTTCTACGTGGCCAAAGGGAGCCTCACATATGCACACATACCTGCCTGCTCCCACTGCAGAAAGAGTTTGGGTTCTTTGGACCCATATAGATGTCTCCAAAGATGTTCCACACAGCGTACCCGG
>NW_007044913.1:0-676 GCF_000164805.1 Carlito syrichta
GGAGGAGTAGAATGTGCTATGACATTTTCCTGTGTATTCTGGAGAGATCATGCTTATGTGTAGACAGAGTTACGCTTAACACAGTATCAATTAAAAATTATGTTGAAATTAGCAGTCATCTTGAATCAAAAACTCTGGCAAGTTAGGAATGAAAGAAACTTCACTTAAATTGACAAATTTTGACACCAAATCAAATATAAGTATCATGGTTAATGGTAATAATTGCTTCCATTAGAGATACAAACAAGCCACGGATGCCTTTTTATTTTTTCACCCAATTTACCCCCTCATCTCTGAGGATTATCCCACAAAAGAAGAGGAAAGAGGAAGAGGAGGAGGAAGAATAGTAGTGGAAGAGCAGTAGAATGTGCTATGAGAGTTTTCTGTACATTCTGGAGAGACCATGTTTATGTACAGATAGAATGAGGCATAATTTTTCATCAACTGAAGAAGAACGACAGGGAGGAGGAGTTGGAGGAGGAGGAGGTGGAGGAGGAGGTGGTGGAGGCGGAGGAGAATGTGCAAGGACATTTTCCAGTGTAGTCTGGAAAGATCATGCTATGTGCAGACCGAATGAGGAATAATTTGTTATCAAGTAAAGGAGGCGGCGGAGGCGGCGGTGGAGGAAGAGGCGGAGAAGGCAAGGAGGCGCAGAAGGAGGAGGAGGAGGAGGAGG
>NW_007044914.1:0-492 GCF_000164805.1 Carlito syrichta
GTGTGTGTGTGTGTGTGTGTGTGTGTGTGTGTGTGTGTAGAGAGAGAGAGAGAGAGAGGAAAGAGAGAATACATACCTGCATAAAAATGTAATTATTCATCTTTTTCAGAAGCATCTTGGTTGTTCTTGCATTTTATTTTTCAATATGAACATATAAAGATGGCACCTTTTTCCAAATTAATATTGCCATTTTATAAAATAGTATTAAATTTCTTTTATAGTCTAATTTAGAGATGATCAATATTCTTCTATGACTACATTTCCCTATTTTCCTCTTTTGAAATGCAGACATCCATTCTTGTAAAAATGTTGAATCCTTGATATCTGTTAATAGATACTTAATTTTTATTTTATATAAATCTTATAACATTTTCCTAATTGTATTCCAAATTTATAACTATCAAGATCATTATAATGAGATTTTTTTCTTTTATTATATTTTTAATTTGGAGTCTTTAGGGGAAATATTAATTTTTGAATATTAATTTTATA
>NW_007044915.1:0-491 GCF_000164805.1 Carlito syrichta
AGCCTTTCCAGCAGTGTGCACAGGCAAACAGAGGACAGGGAAGGAGCTGAAAGGGGAGTGGACTGGTCCATAAGGGTCTGCAGAGCTGCTGATGCTGCCTGTGCTTCCTGAGAATTCAGTGCTGCTACAGGGGAGGGCTGGATGCCACCTTGGAAGTATCAGCTGAGACTGTACCCAAGACAATCAAGCAACTAGCATCCTTCATGCCCACAGGGAACCTCTCTCTCCAGATCTGTATTCTTAAGATTCCTACATGTGCACTGGCTTCTTCTCTTGCCCAGGTTCAATCCAGGTCTCCCATGCTCTCTAGATTTAAATTTTCTGCAATAAGTTCTCACTCTTTGCTATTTTACGTTGTCTACTGCTACCTACAGAATACCTATCGCTTGTGGCCTCTCCTACCCCCACTCCCTGAGCTATTTTCACAAAAGAAAGATGAAGCCAGAGGGAAGTTGGTGAACACTTCACCCCTCACCCCCCCCCCCCCCCCC
>NW_007044916.1:0-1077 GCF_000164805.1 Carlito syrichta
CTAGTTAAGTTAGCTAGCCTGTCTGCTAGCTAGTCAGCTAGCTAGTTAAGTCAGCATGCTAGTTAAATCTGCTAGCCAGCTATCTAGCCAGATAGTTAGCTAGTTAAGACAGCTGGCTAGACAGCTAGATAGCTTGTTTGGTAGCTAGCTATGTCAGCTGGATAACGAGCTAGCAAGTCAGCTAGCTAGTTAAGTCAGCTAGCAAATAAGCTAGTTACTTAGATATCTAGTCCGGTAGCAACTCAGCTAGCTGGTCAGCTAATTAGTGGGCTCGTTTGTTTTCCATCAGATCACCTAACTAGTCGGCTCCCTTGCCTGCCAACTGGTCTGCCAATTAGCTCACTCACCAGCCAACAGGTCAACTAACTTTTCTGCTCACTCCCAAGCCAACAGGACAGCTAACTTGCTGCCTTGCTTGGAGGCAACTAGTTAAGTCAATTCACCAGTTCGCTCGCTTGCAGGCCGACTAGTTAAGGCAGGTCATCCATCAGGTCACTTGCTGGCCAATTAGATAAGTCAGCTCACTAGTCGGCTTACTCGCCAGATGACTTGTTAATTCTTCTGATCAGTCGACTCACTCACTGGCCAACTAGTTAAGTCACCTGACAAGTTGGCTCACTCATAGGCCAACTAGTTAAGTCAGCTGACCAGTCGGCTCACTCACCGACTGACTAGTTAAGTCAACTGACCAGTCAGCTCACTTGCCAGCTGACTAGTTAAGTCAGCTAGCCTGTCGGCTCTCTATCCGGCCAACTAGTTAAGTCAGCTAACCAATTGACCGACTAGTCAACCAACTTGTCAACTGACAAGTTAGCTCAGCTAAATAGTCGGCTGACAAGTTATGTTAGCTAACTTGTCAGTCAACTAGTCTGCTGACTAATTTGGTCAGAAAACCAGCAGGCAACAAATTAACCTTTCTAAATAGTTAATCAGCTAGTTAACCCAGCTAGCTAACTCATTAGTAGCTAGTTGACCCAGCTAACTAATTGGCCAACTAATCGGCAGACTTGTTAAGCTAGCTAACATGTTGGCCGAGTAGTCAGTCAATGTGTTAAACCAGCTAATTTGTCAGCCAAC
>NW_007044916.1:2411-3435 GCF_000164805.1 Carlito syrichta
CACCTGGCTAGCTATATAGCAAGATAGTTAATTCAGCTGACTAGCAAGCAGGCCAGCTATTTACGTCAGCTAGTTAAGTCAACTGGGTAGCCAGCTGACTAGCAAGGTAGCAAGCTAGTTAAGTCAGTTGACTGGCCAGCTGGCTACCAAATTAAGACAGCTAGTTAGGTCAGTTGGCTAGTGAGCTAGCTAACTAGGTAGATAGCTAGTTAAGTCAGCTGACTAGACAGCTGGCAAGCTAGTTAAGTCAGCTAGTTGAATCAGCTGGCTAGCCAGCTGGTTAGCTGGTTATGTCAACTCGTTAAGTCAGCTGGATAGCCAGTTGATTTGCTAGGTAGCAGGGTAGTTAAGTCAGCTGTCTAGCCAGCTGGATAGCCAGTTAAGTCAGCAAGTTAATCAGCTGGATTCCCTGCTGGATAGCTACGAAGCTAGCTAGTTAAATCAGCTGGCTAGCTGGTTAAATCAGCTAATTAATTCAGCTGGCCACACAGCTGTGTAAGTAAAGTCAACTAGTTAAGTAGCTTGTTAGCCAGCTGGCTAGCATGTTAAGTGAGCTAGTTAAGTCAACTGGCCAGCCAGCAGGCTACCTAGGTAGCTAGTTAGTTAAGTCAGCTAATTAACTCAGCTGTCTAGCTAATTAAGTCAGTTAGTTAAGTCATCTGGCTAGCCAGTTGCCTATCAGGGTAGCTAACTAGTTAAGTCACCTGGTTAGCCAGCTGGCTAGCTAGTTTAATCAAATAGTTGTCAGTTCGCTGTTCAGCAGTTTAGCTAGGTAGTTAAGAAGTTAACTCAACTGACAAGCCAGCAGGCTATGTAGGTAGGTAGCTACTTAAGTCAGTTGGTTAGCCTTTAGGCTATCTATTTATGAGAGCTAGATAAGTCAACTGACTATCCAGCTAGGTAGAGAGCTAGTTAAGTCTGCTGGCTAGTCAGCTGGCTAGTCAGCTAGTTAAATCAGCTGGCTAGGCTGCTGGCTACCTAGGTAGTTAGGCAATTAATTCAGGTGGCTAGACATCTGGCCAGC
>NW_007044917.1:0-639 GCF_000164805.1 Carlito syrichta
GGTGACTGGAATATCAGCAGGCTTCTCCAGAGAGTGTCCCTTCCGTGACCCTGTTGATGCTTGCAGGTGTGGTGACGCCAGCACCTGCAATCAGAGCCCTCTGACTTCAAAGCCCTCGCTGTCCACACTTAATGCACATCAGACGTTCTCACTCTAGGCGTTGGGACCACCACCATGTGATGGAGTGGGCGGCATGTTTGCAAACGATTTCCAGTGTTTCTGAATATTACTTAAAAACATAATGAGCTAGACTGAATGGGCCTCATCACTGCAGGTGCTCATTCACACTGCTTTTGATTTCTTGAATGGGAAGGGAATGTGGAGGTCACCCCCACTCTTGGCTTCCCAGGAAATGCTGGCGCCTCCGTTCCTTTGGCCTCTGTGCCTAAAGTCCCTTTACTCTTAGTCAGCTGTGATTCTATGAATGAGATGACACCGGGAAACAAAAGTGGGAGAGAAAACAGACAACAAGAGGAGTCCAAAAAGAACCAGGTGGGTTACATAGCCTGCTAGTCAGGGAAGGAAAGACATCGCTCTACTTTAACTGGGGTCTAGAAAAAGACCTTGTTGGCCTGGCTCGGTGACTCAGCCTGTAATCCCAGCACTTTGGGAGGCCGAGGTGAGCGGATTGCCTGAGCC
>NW_007044918.1:0-775 GCF_000164805.1 Carlito syrichta
CGTCCACGGCCACGAGGTCGACGCATCCCGCTGCACGACGGGGTCAGGGTCTGGCTCCCTGGTTGCCTGCCTCGCGGTGGGGCGCAGATGCGTGGACTCTCCATCTGCGGTTGCACTCGCCGCCGGCGGTCTTTCACTCCGCCTTGCTGGCCAGGCCTCCCAAGTCATGTTTGCTCTTTCACCTGTGAATGTTCTTGGCCTTTCCCTTGCCTGTGTCCTTCGTTTCTTGACTATCTGTACTGTTGCGGCTTTTTCTTTCAGTGCATGTGACCTCCTTTCCACTCGCTCCTTTCTCGTTTTTCCTCCTGTAAGACGTTCTGGACCAACCAATGAGGGCGAACCCTTAGTTAATGCAAACACAAGGGACTCTGTGGTCATCAGAGGTAACGGGCCGGGCTAGCATAATCCGAAAAGTGTCAGAATCCGTGCTGATTAGCAAGGTCAGTGGCAGGCCATAAGCGTTCCTGATGTTCCATGTCATTTGAACAAATTCATCTCTGGGGACACTTAGTAGAAGGAACTGATGGTTCCATTGAAATGCATCTTTTAAAGAATAGTTGCCAAACGATCTATTATTGAGAAGTTTTTCATCTGAAAATAGCCGCGATTTTTCCTCAGTCGATTATATGTTTAAAAAATGCAAGACCATCTTTATGGCTCCTTGCACAAGCCACTGAGTCTGCACATAGTTTTGTAAATTGCATTGAAAGCTTCACTTTTATTCTTATTTTTTAAATGTTTTGAGATAATGGACACAGAGGTTCATGACTATTTT
>NW_007044919.1:0-488 GCF_000164805.1 Carlito syrichta
GTCTGATTTTTCAGGAGTTTTGTCTTTGGTATACTTGAAATTGCCTGAGGCCTTCCTTTTTTACCTCTTGTTTTTCTCTTTACTTCTGTTATTCAGTGTCAATGGGAAAGGCTCTCCCTTCTGATATTTGCTCAGTTCTCTATTCTTCCCTGATCCGGGCTCTGGACTTGTTCTATTTTGAAATAGAATGGTGGATGTGGAGGTTTGCTGTCTCTTGGAAAACTAAACATACACACACATGCCTAGCTCAAAGTGAATAGAGAAGAAAAACAGAAGGACCAGAGGAAAATAATTTTTAAAAAAAGAGGGAGGGGGAGATTCAGGTTGAACCTTCACACATATATTGACACACACCTTAAACTATAAAAAATGAATATAAAAAACCCCCAGAAGAACAAAAGAGCAGAAACCAACAATAGCTACAAAATTGAAAGATGAACACTCAATCATTCACATACACACATAAACAGAAAATGACAATTAAAAGA
>NW_007044920.1:0-487 GCF_000164805.1 Carlito syrichta
ACAAAGACTTCTACAGAAATGTTCTCAACTTTATACATAATACCAAAAAGTAGAAATGATGTACATATCCATCAACAAGTGAATGGATAAATTGTGGGTTCATCCAGACAGAGGAATACTACTCAGCATTATAAAGAAATGAACTATTGATAAAAACAACTACATGATGAGTCTCAAAAATAGTAAGCTAAGTGAAAGAAGCCAGACTCAAAAAAGTACATACTGTATAATTCCACATATATGAAATTCTAGAAAATGTAAACTAAGCCTAGAGTAACTGAAAGCAGATCAACAGTTACCTGAGGTCAGGGATGAGAGTCGATATTGATTGCAAAGGTGCAGGAGGGAACTTTTTAAGGCAGTGGAAACTTTTTAGAGCTGATTGTGGTAGAGGTTACATAGGTAACCTCTATTTGTCAAAATTCATCACAATGTGTGTTTTGTTTTTGTTTTTTGTTTGTTTTGGAGTTAGAGTCTCATTCTGTCA
>NW_007044921.1:0-487 GCF_000164805.1 Carlito syrichta
AATATAACATGCTAGCTAGGTGACTTCATTACCAGATTTAACACGTTAGCTAACGAGCTAACTAGCTGACAAAACCAGCTGATGTAACTCATTAGCTATCTAGCTAGTTAGCTAACTCATCCAGCTGACTTAACTCTTTAGCTGACTAGCTATTCTACTCAACCAGCTAACTCAACCCGTTGGCTAACTAGCTAGCTAGTTGACTCAACCAGCTGACTTAACCCGTTAGTTAACTAGCTAATTAGCTGACTCAACCTACTGACTTAACCCATTAGCTCACTAGGTAGCTAGTTGTCTTAAACAGCTGACGTATTTAGAAAGCTGACTTAACTAGCTGACTTAGCTAGCTGAATTAACTACTTAGGTAGCTAACTTAACCTTCTGACTTAACTAGTTAGCTAGCTGACTTAATGACCTGAGTTAAGTTGTTAGCTAACTATTTTACTAGCTGAATAGCTAGCTGACAACTAATTAGCTAACTAGTTAG
>NW_007044922.1:0-523 GCF_000164805.1 Carlito syrichta
AATGGAATGGAATGGCGAGGAATGGGATGGAATGGAATGGAATGGAGAGGAATTGAATGGAATGGAATGGAGAGAAATGGATTGAAATGGATGAAAGTAGAGGAATAGAATGAAAAGCAGAGGAATGGAATGGAATGGAGAGGAATAAAATGGACTGGAGAGAAATGGAATGGAATGGAGAGGAATGGAATGGAATGAAATGGAATGGAATTTAGAGCAATGGAATGGAATGTAGAGCAATGGAATGGAATGGAGAAAAAAGGAAAGGAAAGGGATGGAATGGAATGGAGGGAAATGGAATGCTATGGAAGGGAAGGGAAAGGAGAGGAATTGATTGTATTGAAGAGGATTGGAATGAAAGGAGAAGAATTGAATGTAATGGAGAGGAATGGAGAGGAATGGAATGGAGAGGAATGGAGTACTATTGAATGGAATGGATAGGAAAGGAATGGAGTGGAATGGAGGGGAAGGGATTGAATTGAATGGAATGGAATGGAGTGTAATTGAGAGGAATGGAATGGAG
>NW_007044923.1:0-675 GCF_000164805.1 Carlito syrichta
ACTTCAGAATTATTACATTCACTTTGTGAAAATGGTGTGTTTGCCTGTTTGTTTTCCAAAGACTTCAAAAATAACCCACCTATGAGTTGTTAATTAGCATTAACTAGTGAACACAGAAATTTTTTCCCCAAAGTCATGACTTTTCTCAAAGTCCTGTCATGATTCCCAGGAAGAAGAGGAATTAAAGTTATATCAAGCATGAAACATGTGTTTTAAAAAGTAACTTGATTCATAGGACTTGAACTTCACATGGGAGCTGAAAAGACATTTTGTTTAGTTTTAGCACTTAATGAGATAAAACTCATGGTTTTAAAATGTGGCAGCCTTGGAAAATAGTAACATTTGGAGAATGTGTATGAATCTATAAAAACAAACACACTATAGAGAGCTTTTCAGCATGACTGGAACTGACAAAAATCCAGATGTTCTCTTTTTATATTCTTGGATTCCCACCAAAGAGCAAAAAATAGCACTGATCTCCACTGACCAGTATCGCTCGAAGAGGAAGTACTAGCCTTAACTTAAGACAGAAGGAATTATTCAACATTCTTCAACAGAGTTCTGGAGATTCTCACAATCTGACACTCCCATTTTCACATACGAGTCCCAGTTACCCTTGCAGTAATGAAAATATCTGTTTGACTACATAGATCATCCTTTTTTTAGATTGGAAAA
>NW_007044924.1:0-481 GCF_000164805.1 Carlito syrichta
TCTATTCGATTCTATTCCATTCCTCTCCATTCTATTCCCTCTATTCAATTCTTTTCCATTCTCTCCTTTCCATTCCATTCTTTTCCATTCCATTCTATGAATCTTCATTCAGTACCATTCCATTCCTATCCGTTCCATCCCTTTCCATTCCACTCAATTCCATTTCTCTCCATTCCATTCCATTCCATTGCACCAAAGCCATTCCATTCAATCCCTTTCCATTTCATTCCATTCAATTCGTCTCCATTCCATTCCATTTCTCTCCATTCCATTCCATTCTTTTTCATTCAATTCTATTCCTCTCAATTCCATTGCATTCCACTCCATTCCTGTCATTTCCGTTCCTCTCCATTCTATTCCATTCCATTCCTCTCCATTTCTTTCCACTCAATTCCATTCCACACTATTCCTCTCCATTCCAACCCTTTGCTTTCCATTCCATTCCATTCCATACCTTCCTATTCCATTCCTCTCCATTCCA
>NW_007044925.1:0-481 GCF_000164805.1 Carlito syrichta
TCCACCCTTCCTTAACCCTCGGCAACCACCAAACTGTGCTCCATTTCTATAATTTTGTCATTTTGAGAATCTTGTATACATGGAATCATACATATTACATATAAACTACATGTAATATTTTGAAATTGGGCATTTTCACTCAGATCACTAGAGTCACTGAGTTGTTGTGTATCAACAGTTTGTTCATTTCTATTGTTGATACAATTAAATGGTACATATAGATGTACCAAAGGTGGTTTAACTATTCACTCATTAAATGGACATCTAGATTGTTTTTGGTTTGGGGATATTATTATTAAAGTGGCTATACAAATTTATGTAGAGGTTTCTTTGTGAGCATTGTTTTCATTTCTCTGGCATAAGCACTCAGAAGTGGAGCTGCTAGGTTATATAGTAGTTGCATGTTTGTTTAAGAAACTGTCAGCCAGGCTTGGTGGCTCAGCCTATAATCCTGCGCCTTTGGGAGGCTGAGGTGAGTGGA
>NW_007044926.1:0-480 GCF_000164805.1 Carlito syrichta
TTAATATCAGACAAAATACCTTTTAAGCTATCAAAAATTTAAAAAGATACAGAAGGTCACCGTGCAATGATAAAAGTTTCAATCCATCAATAAGAAATATCTATCCTAAACAGATATGCACAAACTGTCATAAATCAGCTTCTAGGTAAACAAAAAAATATTATATATTAACTATAACATTACCATGGCTGGGGACTTCAACACCCCACTAACAACCCTAGAGAGATCATCAAGACAAGAAGTCAACAAGGAGATCTGGAACCTCAACATAATGCTTGACCAAATGGACTTAATTGATATCTACAGAGCACTTCACCCCCAAACCATGGAATATGCATTCTATTAATCACCACATGGAACTTACTCTAAGATCGACCACATCTTTGGCCATAAATCAAGCATAAACAAATTCCGTAAAACTGAAACTCTGCCATGCACCTTCTCAGACCACAGTGGAATAAAAATAAATATCAACACCAA
>NW_007044927.1:0-560 GCF_000164805.1 Carlito syrichta
GAAAATAAATGCTAAAAAACACATGATGTTAAAAGATTTTGTGGGACTGCATTACTAGCGGGTTGAACATGCCTTATCTAGATCATGCTCAGAGATCTATCTCTGCAAAAATAACATGGAGTCCATGGTACATCTTTAAAGAATAGAAGCTTATAGTCCAGATCACTACCTTTACCTATGCAAAGATCTAGTAGAAGATACGTGTGTGTGTGTGTGTGTGTGTGTGTGTGTGTGGTCTTGATCCATATCAAAGTCTTAGGCATGGCTTCCTCCTCAGTTTTCTCAATAAACAGAAATGGAGCAGTAAATAGATGTCTTTTCTTTCTGTTCAGAAGTCCCATGGATATTTTTTAAAATTTCCATTACATAGGATTGGAATAGTTTGGCCTCACTGGTCTATTTCTCGCCACAGGAAACAAAGAGGTTTATAATAGAGTCCTGGGTAGAACATTCCTAGTTCAGGAACTCATGAAAAACTTTAATGGTTTAACTTAGAGACCATCTGATTTTGTTTATAATCCTTATGTGCATTCTAAACTGATCCTCATGTTCAGGGAAAC
>NW_007044928.1:0-670 GCF_000164805.1 Carlito syrichta
CACACTACTTCTTTGGCCTAAAGTGCATCTTTTCCCCAGCCTCCCTCCTCCCGACTTGGCCTTCCAAGACCCTACTCTTTTTTCAGCTATGACTTAGAGACAGGAAGATTTTCCTGACCACTATGTTTTACTACAGAACTCTCATCGTAGTCATCATAGCTCTGCCTTATGACCGTGTTGCAACTGTTTGTCTCCCTATAGGTTGTCTCCAATAGGTAGTTGGCTCTTAGAGTTCAGGCTCCACGTCTTATTCATTTTTATATTCCAGAGTGGTTCTCAATACCCAATTATAAGAAAATTAAATAAAAATATTTAAATGCATGTTTATTTAAAGTTAAATAAGCATATACAAAGCTATTATAAATGAGTGAAGAAATATAGATATTCACAATACTATATATATTTTATACACACACACGCACACACACACACACACACACACACACACACATATATGATCTATTAGAGGTACCAGTAATAACAACTGCAACAATAATGTTGCTAACTTCTATTGAGGGCTTATTATGTGTTAAAATTATTATAAATGTTTTGTACTTATTAATTCAGTTGATCCTCATAAAATCTCTAGGTAGGAATTAGTTCAAGATATTGCAGATATAAGAAGAGAGAAGAGCTAATTCTGCTGGTGGGGACAGGAAATCCATGTAGC
>NW_007044929.1:0-697 GCF_000164805.1 Carlito syrichta
TCCATGTTTAGTCTATGAAAGCTGCTGCTCGTGGGTGTCGGGTTTTCTGACCCTCTCCTGGTTCTGTGCTGTCTGATTCATGAACCCGTCTTTGCTCAGACAGACTCTGTTAAGCTTAACTTGTCTGAAGCTTTTCTGTGAACACCCGTCTCCCGGTCCCACCACGCTCTCTACTTTGGGAGTGGCCCGTGGGATCCGAGTCCAGCAGGTCAGAGCACTAGGGAGCCACAGTTCAGGGTGGTCCTGGGACCCAGGTCCCTCTGCTTAAAGCGAATCCTGGAACTGGGGAGAAACACGCGTCTCCACCGCAAGCCTGCAGCTGCCGGCGGACTTCTAGTCTTCACACCTGCCCAAGGAGGAAGCCGAAACAGAGAGAGGCCGGGCGGGGCAGTCCGTGTCTGTAATCCCAGCACTTTGGGAGGCCAAGGTGGGAGGCTCGCCTGAGGCCAGGAGTTTGAGATCAGCCTGGGCAACAGAGCATGTTACCCTCTCTACCTAAAAATCAGGATGACAAAGGAAGAGAGAGAAAGGAGAGAGAGAGAGTGGGATCTAGTCTGCTGGTGACATCGTCGGATCCTCGGGGTCCTGCCCCACCTGCATCCAAAATATGCTTTGGGGCTTTAGTCCACTAACACATCTTTTTTGGCTTAAGCCAGTTTGAGTTTTCTATCCCTTGCAACCAAAGGACTGTTAACAA
>NW_007044930.1:0-533 GCF_000164805.1 Carlito syrichta
CACTTAACTATCTAGACTGCTGGCTAGACAGCTGACATAACTAGCTAGCTACCTAGCTAGAGAGCTGGCTTGCCAGCTGACTTAACTAGCTTAAATAACTACCTAACTACCTAGCTAACCTGCTGTCCAGTGTAGTAACTTAACTAGGTGACTTAACTAGCTAGTTAGATGGATAGCCAGTTAACTTAACGAGCTAACTATTTTGCTAGGCAGCTGGCTAGCCAGCTGACTTACCTCGCTGACTTAACTAGCCAGCAAGCTGACTTAACTAGCTGACTTAACTAGCTAGCTACTTAGCTGGCCGGCTGACTTAACTGGCTGATTTAACTAGCTACCTACCTAGCTAGCTATCATTTAGCCAGCTGACTTAACTAGCTGACTTATCTAGCTAGCTAGCTTACATATCTAGCTGACTTAACTAACTAGCTTCCTATGTACCCAGAGGACTTAACTAACTGAAAGAACTAGCGAGCCAGCAGGCTACCCATCTGATGTAAGTAGCCTTTTAACCAGCTAGCCAGCTGGCTAGACAA
>NW_007044931.1:0-857 GCF_000164805.1 Carlito syrichta
CTCCAACTTGGGACTTAAGGTAATATCATCAAACTGGGAGAGACAGAAGCCCCTATCCCATCCTGGATCAGACAAGGTCAGATCTGAGTGGCAGACTTGACAGGTAGCAAGCTGGTTGAATCCAGATCTGAGCCACCCTCCACTCACAGTAGGCCTGGGGCATCTGACCCAAGCTGTGAGTACATCAGCCTGCACTGAGAGCAAGCCTAACAGCCTGCACAGAGAGTTAGAGATCAGAGCTGAAAGGACATTGGACTTACAGGAAAAATCTCAGAGCGAGTTTGGTTTCTTGTTTTTATTTTTTTTTAGTTTTAGGTTTTTTCTGTTTGTTTTGCTCATTTTTGTTTGTTTTTTGTTTTAATTTTTTCTCTTTCTTTCTGTTTTTGATAACATTTTCGTACTTGCTTTGTTTCTGCCATCCCTGAACAAGAGAATTAAAGAAGAGGGGGAAAAAGTGGTGAGGAGGAAAATCTACACAAATGAAGAAAAATCAAAAGAAGAATATTGGTCTCACACAGACCCCTGGGAGGTCAGACACTGAGAAAACAGACATCAGAATGAGAACAATGAGGAGCCCCCAGAATGACTGGTCTCAAACTACAAACTCAGATATCAAGACAAAATAGAAAGAATAAGTAGAACTAAGGAGAGTCAAAAAGAAAATATGAAGGAGTAGATAACTGAGATAACAGCAATAAAAAATACTGAAAATGAAATAAATAACAAACTGATAAGCATGGAAAGCAGAATAAGCCAAGTGGAGGAAAGAATCTCAGAGCTTGAGGACCAAAATATAGAGCTGACCCAAACTGTCAAAAACATAGAAAAAAAGCTTATAAGACAGAACAAAACCTTCA
>NW_007044932.1:0-681 GCF_000164805.1 Carlito syrichta
AATACCCCATTGTATGGATGGACCAGTTTCATGTATCTGTTCATGGGTGGACATTTGGGTTGTCTCCACTCTGACCTTCATGAATAAAGCTGCTGTGAGCACGCACATGCAGCTTTTTGCGTGGGTGAAGTTTGCCTCCCATGGGCATGCCCCGGGAGTGGAATTGCTGGTCATGTGGAAACTGCTGTTGAGGACCCTCCAGACGGTCTTCCCAGCCACCAGCCAGGGCCCAAGCTCTGCATCCTCGCCAGCCCTTGTGACGTCTGCCTTTCGATGACAGCCGTTTTGGTGGGCCTGAAGGCTGTGGCAACCTCACCTTTCCAACTTGGCCATTCAGTCACCCTGACCCTCTCCTCCAGAGCAGGGGTGACCACAGCACCTCACGCAGACACCCGCCCTCACGGCCCTATCCCCCATGCTCGAATGTGCTTCCTCAAACTGACAACACCCATGTCCACAATCACACCCTTCCCTCCCCCACACATTCAGGCACACTCGCGATTTCTTAGGGTCACTTTCTCACATGCGCGATCTCACAAACCCACGCTCACGCCCACTCTCGTGTTGTCACAGGCCTTCCCATGCTCTCAAATACACTCTCATGGCCTCACACTCACACACATCTCACACTCACTCTCCCACATTCACACTCATTCTCAGACACGTTCACTCACACACACA
>NW_007044933.1:0-2991 GCF_000164805.1 Carlito syrichta
CTTCCTATTTTCCTCTTGTCTCTCCTCAATTTTTAAAATTCTCTCCATTAATGTCTTTATATCTGGGTTTGCTGCATGTAACCAGTCATTCTGGGGGCTCTTCATTGTTTGTGTTCCAGAATCTGTATTCTCAGTGTCTGATTTCCCAGGTGTTTGTGTGAGACCTATATTCTTCTTTTGGTTTCTCTTCATTTGTGTGGTTCCCCCCCCCTCCTTTTTCCTTCCTTGTATGTCACCGTCTTCTTTAATTCTGTTAGTCAGGGGTAAAGGGATTTGTTTTACTTCTGTTTTTTCAATCTCCGATTCTTTATGTATGTCCTCTTACTTTGTTCAATTCTGGATTTGCACTGTAGGTTGGAGGTGGTCCTTTCTGCAGTTTTGAGATTTACTTAAGGGGAGAGCTGTGATGCAAAATCTGTCTGCAGGTCCTGGTATTTGCTGACAGGTGTGTGGATAACGTGGAACCCACTTCCCACTGCCCTGGAATCTGTCCGTGCAGTGGGGCTGTAGGTTTACTCCCTGAAGTAAAATGTGTTTAGCAGAGGTGAGAGAATGGAGCAGATAGTGGGTTGAAGAGGGGCGTGGAGAGATAGAGGAGTAAGTGGGGAAACAAATGAGTGTGCCAACAAATATAGAGGGAGGCCTATACTGAAACAGATAAAAACAATAGACCACAGCTACAGACGAAGCAACTCTCATACAAAAAATAAAAAATAAAAATAAAACATATAGTGATGCTAACATACAAGCTAACCAACCACCTTTTTAGTGTGCTGTTCCACTATGCAAAGATATGGTTTACAGAAAGAAGAAAAGAGAGGAAATGGAAGAGGAAAAAAGAAAAAATGAAGCAATACAGTAGGAATAGAATTAAGTCATCAAACTAACAGAATCAATGAAGCAGACTCTGAGACATTTCCTTTAAGTCCAATGTCCTTTCAGTTCTGATTTCTAGCTTTCTTTTCAGGCAGGTAAATTAGTTTGCAGTTAGGGTCAGTTGCCCCTGATCTGCTGTGAAGGACAGATCAGATTACCCTCCATTCAGCACTCTGGTCTATGTCTTTACCAAGGTTTTTTCTCCTGTTTGGGTGTTGTTACCTTGAATCGCCAGCAGGTGGTGCTATCTCAGCTGCTCGCCCCAGTGGAGGTGGGGCCGGACAGGAACAAGATCGCTGCCTGCCTCAGGGCAGGCAACAGGAGCCTTACAGCAGGCAGGCAGGACAGTCTCGGTCGCAGGAGAGGTGGTAGCGATCCCAGCAGATCTTCCATGAAGGGGTTTAATGTGGATTGCCTTGGGCCCCGGTGGTGTGATGTGCTACGGCCGCTACGGAGGCTGCGGTAGTGGCAGCGGCAGCAGGGGGGGGGCTATGGTGGCAGTGGCACCATTTGTGCCACAGTGACTGTCCAGATCATTGCGATGTCCCAGTGGTGGTAACGGCCGAGCTCTGTATGAAGAGTAGGCTTCGATGTTGGGGTCCACAGCCCCCCGGGGTGAGAGTCAGAGACCTACTGCAGATCTCCTTTGCAGAGGGCTTCAGAGACCAGGTTGCCCCGTCGCCATCTTGCTGCTTCTCCATGTGTGTTTTTAATCTTTTTCCTGTATTCTTGTGAAGAACATTGTTCCTTTTTCCTTTTCTTCTGTGTTTAATACTTTTTGAAGTGTTTCTTGTGGTGGTGGTCTGGTGGCAGTGTAGGTTCTTAGGGATTGGATATCTGGGAAAGATTTCAATTCTCTCTCACTGATGAAGCTTAGCTTGAATGGGTAGGTTATTCTTGGTTGCAGTTGTTTATCTCTAAGAACTTTGAACATAGGGCTTCAAGCTTTCCTAGCCTGGAGGGTTTCTGTGGATAAATCTGCTGCTATTCTAATTGGTCTTCCCTGGTAGGTAGTCTGACCTTTTTCTCTTGCAGCCTTTAGGATTTTTCCTTTTATACCTACTTTGTTTAGGCAAATTATTATATGTCTGAGAGTTGGTCTTCTCATTTGTTGTCTTGCAGGGGTTCTCTGAATCTCTTGTGTTTGAATTTTTTCATCCTTGATGAGATGAGAGAAGTTTTCTGACTGATTTTATGAAATGATTGTTCCAGTGTGGCCTCTGTTTCTCTCTCTGCCTCAGGAAGGCCAATTACTCTTAGGTTCAGTCTCTTGAAGTGGTAATTCATCTCTTGTAGGTTTTGTTCTGTCTTTTTGAGCTTCTTTTCTATGCTTTTGCCAGTGTGGGTTAGTTCTGTGTTTTGGTCTTCGATCTCTGAGATTCTTTCTTCTGCTTGGCTGATTCTGCTTTCCATGCTTATTAGTTTGTTATTTATTTCCATCACAGTGTTCTTTACTGCTGTTATTTCTGACATCAGCTTCTTCTGATTTTCCTCTTTTCTCTTCTCAACTTTTAAAATTCTCTCTATTAATGTCTTGATGTCTGGGTTTGTTGCCTGTGACCAGTCATTCTGGGGACTCTTCATTGTTTGTGTTCTGGAATTTGTTTTCTCAGTGTCTGATTTCCCAGGGGTCTGTGTGAGACCTATGTTCTTCTTTTGGTTTTTCTTCATTTGTGCAGCTTTCCTCCCTCTCTTCTTTTTCCTTCCCTCCATGTCACTGTCTTCTTTAATTCTGTTATTCAGGGATGGAGGGGTTGTTTTTACTTCTGTTTGTTCAATCTCCTATTCTTCTTTATGTATGTCCTCTTACTGTGTTCAATTCAGGAGTTGCACTGTAAGTTGTGGGTGGTCCTTTTTGCAGTTTTGAGATTTACTTAAGGGGCAAACTGTGATTCAGAATCTATCTGCAGGTCCTGCTATCTGCTGACAGGTGTATGAATAATCTGAAACCCACTTCCCACTTCTTTGGAATCTGTCCGTGCAGCAGGGTTGTAGGTTTACTCCCTGAAATAAAATGTGGTCAACATAGGGAAGAGAAAGGAGAAGGCAGTGGGAGGGGGAAGTGGGGGCGAGAGAGAGAGAGAGAGAGAGAGAGAGAGAGAGAGAGAGAGAGAG
>NW_007044933.1:3011-15116 GCF_000164805.1 Carlito syrichta
AACAGACAAGTGTACCAACAAATGGAGAGAGAGACAAAAATTGAAACATATAAAAACAATAGACCACGGCTACAAACTAACCAACTCCCATACAAAAAAAAAACTAAGACATACAATGTTGCTAACATACAAGCTTACCAACTTCCTTATTGGTGTGCTATTCCTCTATAGAAAGATATGGTTTACAGAGAGAAGAAAATAAAAGAAGGGAAAAGAAGGAGAACAAAAGGGGGGCAACAAAACAGAAGGAATAGAATCAAGTCAGTAGACTAACAGAAGCAATCAAGGACACTCTGAGACTTTTTGTTGAAGTTGAATGTCCTTTCACCTTTGATTTCTGGCTGTCTTTTCAAGTTGGTACGTTTGATCACAGTTAGGATCAGTTGCCCCTGGCCTGCTGTGAAGGCCAGTTTAGATAATCACTCAGTTCACCACTGCCCCGTTCACTAGTCAGATCTGACCTGTGTCTGTCAAGCTTCCATTTTTCCCCTTTTGGTGTTGTTACCTTGAATCACCAGCAGGTGGTGTTATCCCTTGCTCCAGATGGTCTGTATTACCGCTGCTCCCCTGCCCCTAATGGGAGGGAGATGTTGCCTGGAGGCACACAGGAGGAGACCCACGGCTTGGCAGGAATTCCGGTAGTAGACCTCAGCAGATCTTGCTTCCAGGGGCTTCAAGGTCTCAAGTCATGGATTGCCTCAGGCATGGGCCGTGCGATGTGTAATGGCTGCCTTGGCGGTGGCAGCTGTGGCTCACCTCAGGCACTGACGGTCCGATGTGGAATGGCTGTTTCGGTGGTGGTGGCAGCGGCTGGCCTCAGGCACAGGTGGCATGATGTATAATGGCTGCCTTGAAGCCAGCGGCAGTGGTGATGGTGGTGGCGGCGGCTCACCTCAGGCACTGGTGGTGTGATGTGGCATCGTTGCCGGCCGTGGCGGCAGTAGTGGGAGCAATAGCCACGGTTGCTGCCAGACCACAGTGATGCCTCAGCGAAGTCTACGACCAAGCTCTGAGTGAAGAGCAGGCTGCCAACGATGGGGTCTGCAGCCCCTGGGGAGAGAACCAGAGTCTCTTTGTGATCTCCTTGGTGGAGAGTCTCACAGACCGAGCTGCCCCGTCGCCATCTTGCCGGAAGTATCCTACAAATATACTTTTAAATCTTATAAAGAAGCTTGTACTGTATTAAAGGCTCCCAAATGTGACCTGAGTTTGAATTATGTTAAGTTTAAAGTCGAAACCGCAGTTTGTGAGAAATGGGAACAATGGACTCCTAAAGTAAGCCATGCCTGTTGTACTCTCAGAGTTTCATGCTTAGATCATCAAAGTCCCTGCTAGTGGGATGTGCCAAACAGCAAAAAAGGGAAAAGGAAATGGGCCATCAGCTCCTGAACTCATCCTAGTGGTCTCAGGGTCTGCAGCCCGCCTGGATCCCTAATGCTCAGGTGGGCCTCCTTGGCCAGCTCCCAACAGACACAGAATGTTTGAAGCTGTGTGGTTATAAGGCTTCCTAGAGAAAGCAGGAAACAGGAGCATTCCTGTGAAATGTACCAGTGGTGGTGGGGGGAGGGAAGTGTTATTGTTATGGCAATTAGCTGTTCATAAAGGCAGCAGCCTTATAGCTGATTACCTAAGCAAGAAGAGTAGCCCAAGTTCTGTAAAACAAAGCTTCAAGGCACAAATGTTAAGCTTTGAATGTGCTTGGATTTGAGGAGCAAATGGGCATTTAGCTGGAGTATGTTGTGCATGGGAAGATTGTAGGATGGCTGGAGTCATAACAGTTTGTTTCTTTTATTTCAGTGTCCCAATGTTTTCTCATGCAAGATAGCTAGAAACTCATCCTTGGAGCACGATGTTAATGATAAAATCTTAATGCCTGTTACTGGGTGAGGTTACGGTTTTACTAGTTTTGCTCATTGGTGATTTTAAACAGTGGAGTTAATTAAACTTCCTCAAAGCAAGGGAGGTAGCAGAACCAATTATATAATAAAATATTATTCACTAAAGTATACCACTAATTGGCAGTTATAACACAACAAAAATATAAGCCAATGCCCAGCTGCCTGTCTGCAATGGCCAAGGTGACCCTGTGACAGAGGGGAACTAATAACAGTTAAAATTATTCCTTTTTAAAAATCAGCCTGCAAGCTCCAAACCTGCTAGACATGGGACTTGAGAAAGCCACATAGCCACAAGCGGCTTTTCTGTAAGTGCAGGATAGCGATCACTTCACAACCTTAAGACCCCCCCATCCTCTCTTTTTGAAGCTATCGGTTTACAGCCGCTGCTCGTCATGTATATCCTGAAGACAATTTGTTCTTTGAAAATCTGGTTCAGCCAGGCTCGGTGGCTCAGCCTGTAATCCCGCGTCTTTGGGAGGCTGAGGTGAGTGGATTGCCTGAGCCCATGGGTTCGAGACCCACCTGGGCAGCGAGACCTCATCTCTACAATAAATCAAAAAATCAGCTGGGCATGGTAGCACATGCCTGTAATTCCGGCTACTTGGAAGGCTGAGGTGGAAGGATCACCAGAGCCCAGCAGGTTGAGGCTGCGGTGGCCGGGAGTGGCCACTGCACTCCAGTCTGGGCGACAGAGTGAGACTCCAACTCAAACAAAAAAAAAAAAAAAGAAAGAAAATCTGGTTTTGCTGAATACAACCTTGCAAATTTCAAAGAAAAATATATAACCATACAACCCGACCCCCTCCCTTACCTAAACTAACAAATCAATCCCTTCTCCTCCTTTCCCAGTTTGCTCAGCCTTGGAGCATTACCCACTGTCACACTGGTGCTAATAAAATGCTGCTTCCTAAGATATCTCGGTGTCAGGGTCTCTCTGTTTTTCTGCAACATGCCCATTTTGGCATTCCACTCTTTCATGAACTAAATCAGAAACAGAAAACCACATACTACATTTTCTCACTTAAAGTGAGAACTTAAAAACAGCTACATGTGGATTTAAAGATAGAAATAATGAATACAGGGGACTGTAAAACGGAGGGGCAAAGGTGGAAAAATTACCAATCAGGTACTAAGTTCCCTATTTGGGTGGTGGGTACAACAGATGCCTAACCACCACCCCAAAATACCTGGGTGCATGTAATATGCCCAGGTAACAAATATGCACATGCACTGTTTAAATCTAAAATAAAATTTTAAAAAAATTTAAAGAAAAAAAATAATAAGCTGTCTCCTTATTTCTCTTGTTTTTGGCTCCTTCCTCAAACAAGCCAACTGATATTTTTAATCATAGGAGCTTAATCACTAGTCACAGGAGATGAGAGAATAGGGGAGAACAAAATCAACACACCTGAAGGACATTTCAAGACAAGTCAAAACAGTTTTGTAGCAGGAAAAATAGAAAGATCATGACACCGAGACTATTATAGGAAGTGGCACTTTATTACGCTGGCCATCCCCGCAGGCCTGAGGGTCTAATGCGTCCAAATCGAGCGCCCCAGAACAGGAGAAGTGGGGTCTTACACCCTTGTTTTGGTAAGGGAGGGGGTCGTGTTGAGTGATTACACACTTCCTTTGGAACTTTACAAGGTTGTACTCAGCAAAATCAGATTTTTTTAAAGAACAAATGATTTCCAGGAACTGCAGGATTGTTAACCGTCAACTTCAGAAGGGGAGTTTTCGACAAGACTCTTTTCCATTTCCATGAAATGACCAGTCTCTGGGCCATTTGGTCTTTCTTAAACAAAACCTGCCCTGCGCCTGGCGGATCTTTAAAGTTGCAACTTGCCTTTCAAAAGGAAATACCTCTAAGTGCTTCCAATCCCCCCTTCCTGCTGCTGGGCTAGTGGGAGATATTCAGTCAGACCAGGTGAGGCCAACTGCTGATCCAGAATCAGCTACATGTTTTTCTGTGTTTATTTACTCAATTATACAAGAAATATATTTGAGCATTTGCTGCATCCTGCCACAGTTTGGCTTTAGTCTTTATTAAATGTAAGTGGAGGTTGGCTGGCCTATCTACTTTCTTGCTCCATCTCTGACTTCCCTCCTAAAAGTTCCATGGAATCTTCTTCCATTTTTACTTCTGCCCCCATGGCTAGAATGTAACAATTTCAATCCCTGTGACAACCCCTTTCCCTCTATGTATCCCACACACCCTGAAAGTAACCTTTAGGAGTACTTTAAAAACAGAATACAATATTTGAATGTTTAACCATGTAAGCCTCAAATAGTGTGTCCAAATCCAAGTGCTCCGTTGGCATGTTGTTGGAGTCTTCAGAGCAGGTATAGTGAGTAATTGCTATTTCTGATTCCTGTGGCCACCTTGAAATTTTTTTCGAGGAAATGCCTGTCCTGTACTCTGAGCTCATTTTCCCTGATGAGGTGGGGGTCCCCCACAGAGGCAGGAGAGAAGCAGGTGACTCATATAAGACCAATTAGCACTTTTCATCCATGTGTTACCCTTGAGCAGGTAGTGGCATGTTGGTATTTGATGCAGAATCCCCGATATTCTCATGAAGAAATAAGGGGATTACTTACACATTCTTGCCACGAACTCTCTGTGGCAAATAAAATATGAGAAAATGTCCCTCTGGTCCTAGAGAGTCTTGGCATGGCCAGGAGAAGGAGTCTCTCATAGATACCCACTACAACCAGCCTCAGGTATGTACACATGGCAGGACACTTCTGCTTAGGTCCCTTTAGATATCATCTATTCTGGTCAACAGGGCAGAGCCCACTCTTCCCAAGGACCAATGAAAACATCAGAATTTCTCCTCCAACAAAAAAAAAGCTGAGTTTGGACAACTAACTCTCTTTGCAAGTTTTCATGCTCTCTGAAATTCATCAGCATTTTATGACCTTTCCATATAAAGGTAGCTGATTACACATGGAAGGTTAATTTTCCATCATTAAATGAAAGAAATAATGTTACTTCAGTAGACCAGTTGACAATAATCGTCTTTTTTGTTTTGTTTTGTTTTTTCTGAGTTGGAATCTCACTCTGTTGGAGTGCAGTGGCACACTCCTGGCCACCACAACCTCGATCTGCTGGGCTCTGGTGATCCTTTCGCCTCAGCCTTCCAAGTAGCTGGAACTACAGGTGCGTGCTACCATGCCTGGCTAATTTTTTGATTTTATTGTAGAGATGAGGTCTTACCAAGTTGCCCAGGCGGATCTCCAACCCACGGGCTCAGGCAATCCACTCACCTCAGCCTCTCAAAGTGTGGGATTACAGGCTGAGCCACCAAGCCTGGCTGACAACAATCTTCTTTATGTGGTCCTGCATAATGATAACCATGAACAAGCAATCGGTTGCAGGTATCTGACCACCTTCTGTCTGCCTATCAACTGCTCTTGGTGATGGATGGAGTCTTATGACTCAGCACCTTGTGATTCAACACCAGTTCTCAGAGGGTTTACTTAATTTAGGAATGAACTAATCATTCTGCACTAAACTGAGATTAGTTCATTGTTAAAGTCAATTCCTGACTGTAAATTAGGGCAGAGGCAGGTTTCCTATTCATCTGAAGGTCATCCTGGCCACCCAAGGCTGGATGGAACAGCTGAAGGCTGCAGGAGGATCTGTACAAACTTCAGGACCTGTGCCATGAGCTTTGGGATTCTACAGAAGTCCAAGAGTGGAGGCAGGTCATTCTGCCCATTGTATTATTTCTTCGCCTCCATTTCTGTAAAGGCTTTGTAAAGAACTTTTGTATTTGTCTTACTTAATTTTCTCAACAACCCGGTGAAGTATATTCTGTTGTCTTATTCTGTAGATGGAAGATGTGGGACAGAGAATGTTCACCAATTCTCCAAGTTCTCCCTGCTGACTAGTGATCAAATTTGGCTAAGACCTTCTCTGGCCCCCAGACGCAAAGCTCAGAGTGCTACACCACAAGTGGGCATATACAGTCTTTACAATGAAATTCCCATTCACCTAAGTTTCACTAAAACTTTCTTTCTAATGATTAAGAGCTTAGTAGGGGCAGAAAAGTCCCTGAATGCTGTATTTTTGGTTGAATCCAGGGGATTTGAGATTCACTGTGAGGAAGGAGAAGAGAAGATCCTCTCTCATGCTGTATCTACATTATTTCATAGGTGAAGGTAGGATTAATTTGAGTCAATCTTTTCTTAAACTTTTATCCCCTGAAAATATTCCATCAGAGTAATTTTTTGATATACTACTATATACTCTAAAATATTTCTTGCATGCTGATCGATAATTAAGGAAAAAACCATATTCACCACATCCTCCATTGTTAGCCAATTTAATGACCATTTCCTGAGGACTACTTCATACCTGTTTTGGAACTTCATGGGATGTCTTTTGTCATATCCTGCTGTAGGACAGATGCTAGGGGAGCTTGTACAGAACTACTATTGTTTATAATTTGTACTCATATAAGACCCTGCCCAAATAGGTCCAGAAGCTAGCTGACAAGAAAACCAGCATCTCAGGATCAGTGGTGGCACATGTCTCACCTGTCAGAGCACCTTGGCATTAACACCTGGCATCACAGCTCTCTCATTTCTCCCGTTCTGCTCCTAAAGCCCTCAATACAGAGAAATATTTCTCTTCTGGGAACACAAAGGGATAACAAAAGAGGGCAGATGAGAAAACAACTAGGAACCCGAGGCCCTACACATGCCTGCCTCACAAGGTGATGGCTGTTGGACAGGCATGGGGCCCAGGGTTACCAGATCATCTTTATCTGTTTGAAAGAAATTGAAAGTCTTAAAGTGTCTGCACAATTGCTTATTATTAATGTGGCTTCATTTTTAAAAAGTTCTATGTAGACAAACAAAACACATCTCCAAGGCAGCACCCAGGGTGCCCCAACCCCTCAGCATTATGTTGCTACCTCTTGTTCCTGCTGCCTTGACATATGCCCACATCGTTAACTCTTGTGCTGCTATCACTACATCAAGTAAGGTCCTACCCACTGCTAAGGGACCAGGCCCCAACCCTGATGCTCACCCAGGCAGAGAAATTGACCTAGAAGAAAGCCACCCTAGGAGAGTCATTTCTGTTGCCAAGTACCTTGTTGCTTCTGTAATACAAATAAGAACAAGGGGGACTTAATCCAAACCTGGGAGAATCAGTGTAAATTACCTCTACTTAAATGAGAGGGAAGACAAGTTTTCAAATAAGTATTGATATTATACAAAATACCTTATTTACTTAGTACTGGACCCAATTCATTTACCATTTCTATATTGCTTTAAATCTTACCCAATATCTATGTCCCAGTTGAATAAGAACTGATTGATATTTATGTTTATATTTTATATTTATCAAACTCATGAGAGAAATTGCTAAATTGCCTCTGAGTGAATACTTTAAAATGGTAAAAGCACTTTTACAGGCATTAAGTCACTTTCTCCCTCGAGAGCTAAACAGGGCAACGATCATGCCTTCTTTCAATTAATGCATCATTTTGGAATGATAATAATATACTCTGCACTGGCAAGATGTTGGTAATACAGAGCCAGGCCAATAAAAACAGGACTATCTGGACATGGGAAAAGGTTTCACAAATGCCTGGGTGGTAAGGGGAAGAGACACAAGGACCCTAGCTTTTGTCCTGACTTAGGTTCCACCAGAGGAGGAAGGACTAAGGTATGAGGATGGCCAGTAGTCTCACACTAAACAAAAATGGGGGACCCTCTTATAAAAATTGTTCAGGACCTCAAGAAATGTACACAGAGTGCTAAACCAAGTATGGGCTCTTCTGTGTATGGGACTGAAGAGGGTGCTGGCAGTGAAGCCATCTTGGGTGTGGACATTCCACCTGAGGAGACCACTAGATGGAGTCACAGAGGTGAAGGCCAAAGCATGTTTAAAAAAAGAAGAAGGTACATAGCCCAGAACCTGTCACAGGGCTTTGAGGCCTCTGAAAAAGTTGGTCTTCATTTTGTGGATATTAGGACATCATGGAAAGCTCTCCTCAGGGGAAGGTTCCAGTCTGACATGCTTTAAATGTTTATGTGGTGGCAGTGAGCATGGGCAATTGCAGGATCTGGGCAAGACTAGAGGAGGATCCATGCTGCAGCTACTGCAGGTCCTGGTGGAAGATCACCAAGGCCTTTCAACACATTGTGCAAATTGGATGGAGAGGGGAGATATGTGCAATAGGCCTGGGCTTACTGGGCTTTTTTACTAAAGCACGCATGGTTGAGTCCTAGAGGAAACATGAGGCACAATGATATATAATGTTGCTCTGTAGTCAAGAACTCAAAGCTGGGCTTGGTGGCTCAGCCTGTAATCCCAGCACTTTGGGAGGCTGAGGTGAGTGGGTTGCCTGAGCCCGCGGGTTCGAGACCCGCCTGGGCAACTTGGCAAGACCTCATCTCTACAATAAATAAAAAATTAGCTGGGCGTGGTAGCGCATGCCTGTAATTCCAGCTACCTGGAAGGCTGAGGCGGAAGGATTGCCAGAGCCCAGCAGGTTGAGGCTGTGGTGGCTGGGAGCATGCCACTGCACTCCAGTCTGGGTGACAGAGTGAGACACCAACTCAAAAAAAAAAGAACTCAAAAAGTGTTCTGCCAGCATGGGTAATGTATAAGATTGGCATTAATGATTTGCACCTGGTCTCAGTGAGGCCCCTGCACCTCTCCCAAAGGATTGTGCCTTTGGAACTGGTTAGGTAGCAGGAATGTTCATAGGTACCCAGAATAGCATATGAAAACCTGACCAGGACTCCATTTGGACTCCCTCTCAGGTATTCTGTGCACACAGCGGTGGACTCACAGATGGTGTTGCACCTGGCCATTCAGGAAACAATGCGTGGGGCAGCCTCTGACTGTGAGGCAAATTGTTATTCTAATGCTGTTGCTATAGCATATTTTTTTCCTGCAATAAACTGTGGGTTTAGACATGGTCATTGTGTGTCCTGTGAATCTTCTCACAATAAAGTCTAAGTTAATTTGGATAAAAGAAAAACAAACGGTCAGGGTTAGTCTTCAAACTGAACTTAGACTTTAGTGGTGTCCAGTTTTGCAGATCCTGTAGGGAAAGAATGTGAAATCCTGGACATTCAGTGGACTGAGATGTTTACTGAGTCAGGCTGTTGTTATTTTCACAAACTCAGTTCTATAAAGACAAGGACTACAAAGAGAATGTGGAGACACAAACAGGTCACGGGGATGAAGAAAATGCTGAGTTGCCTATATCTTAAGAGCATTTGAGGTAGTTTATGGTCTCAGTGATGGACACAATAAGTCTGTTAAAACAGGAAGAGAAGCTCACAATCTTCACGTCTCAACGTTTATAGCTTCAGAAGAGATTTCTTATAGTTGGGTGACCTCCTCCCTCATCACCACTCAGGCCACTCAATCTACCCTCCCCACATGTCTTTTTTAAAAATCGCTTCCTGGGCACACAACCACCCATAGGGTATGATGTTCACTGCTAGGCAGGAAGAAGGCTTGCTAGAAGCCCAAACCTCACCTTCACGCAATTTATCTATGTTGTAAATCCTTACATGTACCTGTCACTCTAAAACAAATAAATACATATTTCTCCCTGATCCTCTGAAGTCTGCAGTCTTTTCATTTTGACCTCTGACATGACTCATGCCCATCCTTAGTCATTCCCAGGTTTCTGGGATGGTTATCCAGGTAGATGGTGTTGCTGCTGCCCAAGATAGGAATTAAAGAAGAGTGAGATCCATGTATGGAGAAAACGGGCATGGTTTGGAACTCACTGAGTTTGAGTTATCCATGGAAATCCAGTGGGCAATGTCTATATTAGGGAAAATCCAAATTACGGTTGGGAATTCTTGCAGAGAGATTCAGATTGGAGTTGCAATTTGAAGAAATCAGCATGTGGGTGAGTTTTAAACCTGAAAGGGATCTGCAAGACCACATAGTTAATCAAAAGCTGTAGTTTACACTCCTAATTGTTCTTTTTTATAATGGAAAGAGTAGAAAACATTGGTGCTAGATGGAGTCTCTCAAGTTAGCCACCAAATCTCCTGAATTAGCTTCAGAGTGAGAACTTGCCTTGTGATCACCTGAAAAGTAAGGTCTTAGCTCAACTGTAAAGTCCTTTGGTTGTGTTGCATTTTTTTTTAAGGACTGAAGTGGATGTATTAATATAAGAAAAAACAAAATGTATCATGAGAGATAAATAAAGACACTTTGTAATGATACAAGGATCAATTCAGCAAAAAGAAGTAGCAATCTTAAATGTATATGTGCTCCATAACAGCGTTTCAAAGCCTATGAGACAAAAATGACAAACTTAAAGAGAAGAAGCAGATAATTCCACAGTCATAATTTGAGGTTTCAACACTCCTTTCTCAAGCAATTGATGGAGTAACTACATAAAAGTCTAGCAAAGACGCAGCAGATTTCAACAGCACTCTCAGTTCCTTGGCTTATTCAATATTTACAGCAATCATGAAATCAGTGAGGCAGGGCTCTGGCTCTGCCCCCACAATGCAGCCATTTTAAGGCCCTGGGCTTTGTTCTAAAATCACTACCTTGTGATCTTCCTTGGGCTACTACATTTCTGTGAAAACCCCAAATCCACATACTAACTTTTCCAAGTTATATGGTGAGCCTTACAGAAGAAGTAGAAGAATGATATATAAAATGTATACCTCTCATAAACTTTAACATATCCCAATTATTGATGGATTCTAACAAAAAGTTGCATGATCTTCCCTTAGATATTTTCATCATAGTCAAAATTATCTTTCACAGTCTATGTTTTATTGCTCATTAAGTTCACATATTTTGTTATTTCTTTTTTAAATTTCTTTTTATTTATTTATCTTTTATATTTTATTTTAAAGATGTAGAGTACTATTCAGGATTAGGTATACAAGTAGACATTGTACAGGTAAAGTTTAGGGTATTTTGTTATTTCAAAGACATTTTCTACCAATTAATCTTGATACCTGCAGATATTATATAATTTATTATTAAAATTAATGTGCAATATTTATAAAATTGAGAATTGAACTCTTCAATTTTCTTTGATTATGACAATAATTGTATTTCATTTGTATTTATTGCCTCAGACATGTTAAAAGTTTTTAATTCTGCTTGTTATAAAATGTGCAAAGGTATAAGTGATTTACTACATTTGTAATCAGTTGCACTATACATGAAAAAGCAACTGGCTTTGATTATTTGTTTAGATTTTATGTATTTGTAAATGATTTGGAGTCATGGTAATAAACCGATGAAACACAATGTTAATGGTACAAGTCAGTAAGGAACACACTCCAGGACATTGGTCTAATCAAAGATTTTATGACTAAGACCTTAAAAGTACAGAAAACAAAAACAAAAACAAACAACTGGGACGATAGTAAACTAAAAAGCTTCTACACAGCAAAGAAAACAATCAGCAGAGTGAGAAGACAACACATTGAATGAGATAAAATATTTGCAAACTGTGTGATCCACAACTGCCTAATATCCAGAATATATAAGGAACTCAAGGAACTCAACAGTAAAAAAAATGATAATAGCAATCCCATTAAAGAGTGGACAGAAACACAAATAGATATTTATCAAAAGAAGATATACACATGGCCAACAGGTATATGAAAAAATGCTCAATACCACTAATTAAGAAAATGCAAGTCAAAACCACAATGAGATATAATCTTACCCAGTTAAAATAGCTATTATTATTTTAGATAATTTGAAAAATAATAGATACTGGTGACAATGCAGAGAAAAGGGAACTCTTATATATTATTAGTAGGAATGTAAATTAGTATAGTCATTATGGAAAACAGAATGGAGATTTCTCAAAAAATAAAAATAGAATACCAAATGATCCAGCAATCTCCCTACTACATATTCATCCAATGAAAAATAAATTGTGCCAGGCTTGGTGGCTCAACCTATAATCCCAGAGCTTTGGGAGGCCGAGGTGAGTGGATTGCCTGAGCCCGCGGGTTCGAGACCCGCCTGGGCAACTTGGTGAGACCTCATCTCTACAATAAATCAAAAATTAGCCAGGCATGGTAGTGCGCTCCTGTAGTTCCAGCTACTTGGAAGGCTGAGGCAGAAGGATCACTGGAGTCCAGCAGGTTGAGGCTGCAGTGGCCGGGAGCGGCCACTGCACTCCAGTCTGGGTGACAGAGTGAGACTCCAACTCTAAAAAAAAGAGAAAAAAAAAGA
>NW_007044933.1:15136-27614 GCF_000164805.1 Carlito syrichta
CAAAAAAAAAAAAAAAAAAGAAAAGAAAAGAAAAATAAATCAATATGTCAAAGAGGCACTTCCATGCTTGTTGCAGCACATTAGTTGCAATAGCTAAGGTATGGAATCAGCATGAATGTTCATCCACGGACAAATAATTAAAGAAAATGTGATATAATCACTCATAAAAAAAAGAATTAAAACCAATCATTTGCAACAACATGGGTGGAACTGAAGGTCATTTAGTTAACTGAAATAAGCTAGGCACAGAAAGACAAGCTAAAAAAGTTGATCTCATGGGGTAGAGAGTCGAATGACAGTTATCATAGGCTGGAAAGGGTGTGCATGTGGTAGAGGGTAGGAATAAAGAGGTTGGTTAATGGCTACAAATATGCAGTTAATTACAAGGAATATGTTCTAATGCTCAATAGCAGAGTAGGGTGACTGCAGTTAACAACAATATATGGTATATCCAAAATAGCTATAAGAGAGAACTTGAAATGATAAATACTTGTGATGCTGAATATCCTACATACCTTGACTTGATCATTACATATCCTATGTGTGTAACAAAATATTACATATACCCCATAAATATGAACAAATATTGTGTATCAATTTTTTAAAACATACACACAAAAAACAATAGCAAGTTGTGATGCAATATCCACACATCTATTGATTGAAAATAGGATATTTTTGTTTCATATAGGTCACTACTAAATGTTATGTTGATATATATATACATATGTACGTATATGTATATATATGTGTATATATATATGTAAAATCTAAGAGGGGAATTCTTGGAATACCAGAATCGAATTTATGACCTGTCTAAATATTATGAGGATAATATTTATGAGTGTAGCGTGCTTTTGCAGCTGCCTACAAATTTATTTTTGTGTCATGTTTGCATTTTTATCTTTCTATATATGGCTACAGTTTTTTCAAATAACTCTGCTTTCCATTATATACCAAATTAGAGACTTATTCAAACTTGGCACATAAAATAACTTTCCTCTATAATTCCACACCTCTGACTTGCTTCGTATTCAAGGTAAAACAACAGCATATGTGGTAAGAAAAACCTTCATCTGCACTCAAATAAATTGTTAATTTTCTCTCTAAGTGATAAATTGATTGAGTGGTTCCAGCAATTTAAATTTCTAGCCTTGTGGGAAAAAACTGCAATTACTTTTAGTCTTTAATATGGAAACATTTAAAAAGAATAAGCACTGGTGACTGCAGACTCAGAGAGACCTGCCCCAGATGGGGTCTGTAATCCAGGAATGGAGAAACTCCCTTTGGGACCAGAGGGATACACGGAGGGCAGATACATGGCAGGCACCTCGGGGCAGGACGGAAAGAGAACCAGGCATGAAGGATGAACGACCTGTTGTGTCCTTTGAATGTTCTCAGGAGTTTATTGGTGTTAGAAGTTATTTGTGGCAAATTATTTCAAAATAGAGTTTATTAGTTTGCTTCCAAATAGGGAGAAACAGCACAGGTCTGAGTCAGAAGAATAAGTCTCCTGTCCCAGCATTGTGTGTCCTTGGCAAGTCACTTCATCTCTCCAGCCTCAGGTTCTCTTCTGTAAAATATGAGGAGCTGACCATGTGCCCTCTCTGGTACCTCCATTTTCAACACTCTGGGACCAGTTCAGGGCTGATGTTACTCTTATATTTCCTTTGAAAAGCAACATTGTCAAGGAAGCAGTATCATAAGACTGCAGAAGAATGAGTACGTTAGGAGGGAAAAAAGATTTTGACACATTCTCAAAAGCACATAATTAGTATTATTTGCTCAACCTGCTAATTCATTAATTTGCTAAAACATGTTTATTAAACACCCACCGTACATAACCCACAGATATGGAAGCAAATGAGTCCTTTTGTCTTGATCTGTTTTGTGTTTCTGTAACAGAATACCACAGACTGGGTAACTTATGAAGAACAGAGGTTTATTTCTTAAAGTTATGGAGCCTGGGAAATTCAAGATCAAGGGGATGCATCTGGGTGAAGGCTTCTTACTGTGTCATAACATGGTGGAAGGTATCACATGGAGAAAGGGTGCAGGAGGTCACACTAGCAGCCTCAAGACCTTTTATAATCAGCTTTATTTCTTTAATGAGGGTGGAATCTTAATGACCTAAACATGAAGGCCTCACCTCCTCCTGTAGGCCTCACCTCCTAACACTGTTAGATTAGGATTAATGAGAGACGCATTCAAACCACAGTAGCTCACATCCACCCTCACGGAGAGTGAAATTTAAGGTGTGCAAGGTGCATTCATAAGGCATACATGTTACAAGACAAAGGAGGTTGTGATCTGGTCAAATTGAGGGTGATGGTCAGGGAAGGTGCTTAAGTAAAAGTCCACTAAATACATGTTTGAAGAATTGAGTGGAAGTGGGTGGAGGGAACAGGGTAGTGATTGTTTAGGCAAAGAGAAACTTTATGACCTCTGATAGTGTACAATGCTTTTTTGAGAAGGGGGCAGTGAAGAGAAGTTGAGTAAAGTTTCAGAGAGCATCTGAAACAGAGTGAAGTAAGCTGAAAGAGTTCACCACAAGAGCCTGACTATCCAAGGAAGGATCTTTGTCCAGTAATTTATTGCTACATTACAAATCTTCTGAAAATTGAGTGACTTAAAACATCAGCAAGTATCTTATCCTCTCTTATGGTTTCTTGGTCAGGAACTCAGCAAGGCTGATTTTTCTTGTATGTTTTTCTCAGGTGTTTGCTGCAAAATGTCCACTGAAATGGAACTACAGGACTGGATCGGTGAGAACTAGCCAAGCTAGGAACCAGCTTACTCTATGTATTCTCAGAGTTTCTCCGGGTACTCTCTCTGTGTGGTCTAATTTTGACTTCCTCATAACAGCAGTCACATGCTTGCTTACATGATGAATCCAGCATCCAGCATGAGTGGACCCATGAGGAAGGTGAATGTTGCATCACCCTTTCTGACCTAGCTTTGGAAGTCATGCAGTACCAACTCCTTTACTTCTAACAAAGAAAGACACAGACTCATTCAGATTTGTGTCTTTCACAGGTGAATTATTTGACCTTGTCTCTTGATGGGGGAAGTGGTAGGGTTCTAGTAGGGTATGTGATATTGGGGATATTATAAGGCCCACCTTTGGAAAGTAAAATCTGCTGCAGTCTGCCCTCATTCTTCCAATATGCAAAAATATGCTCACCTCCACACAAGACTCCTTGAAAGTCTTATCGTCTCACAACATCAGTCTTAGGATCTTGTAATCTTGATCAATTCCAAGTGCAGCAAAACCTCCTCAGATGTTTCTCAACTATAACTCCTGAGCACCAGTCTCCTTAATCTGTGAACTAAAGGAATAAATTATATGTCCCTCCCACACCCAAAAGTTAACAGTGAGACAGGAATAGGATGATCAAAATGGACATGCCTGTTCAAACAGGGGAGTATGTGAGTGACAGACAGCAGTCACTTGGTGGTTCTGAAATCTACCTGAGAATGTTTTGCCAGTTCCTTGATTAAGGTTCTGTGCTTCTTTTTGAGAGAGTTATTTTCCATGGCTCTTGGCTCTACTCTACGGGTTCTAGGTTCTACCTTAAAGTTATTCTTTCATTACCATGGAAAGTAGCTTGTGTTTGCAACTGAATTCTTCTTAGCCTGTGTCCTGCTACAAAGGTTTGAATCCAAAGCCCACGTTTCTGTTTTAATTGTGTCCGTCTCAGTGTGTTCAAGCTGGAAGTGTTTCCTTCAAAAAAATTCTCTTAAAAATGTTTGGGTTATCTCTGAATCATGGTAGGTAGAAAGTTTATCTCAAGTCAGAGACCATAGTTTACAAAATAAATTTGTACATTCTACACAATATTTATTGACACTGGAAATAGATATGTAAAGTTTACTAGCATCAAATTATGGCAAGAATAAAAAGAAAGCATGATGGAGTGTATAATGCCAGATCCCCCAAAGACCCCAAAGGAGAAAGCACTGTGTCTGAGAGGCTGAAGAAATAACCCAGAGACAAGGGACGAGACATAGGATTTATTTAGGAATTTATGTACAGGGAAGGTGGTCCAGGAGGAGTTGGCTGGACAGGCAAACAAAACAAAACAAAACAAAACACTCTCAATTGTAAAAGGCACACAGGTTATATAGCATTTTACCTAGGGCAGAGCGCGGGTTTAAGTGTGAAAAGGGTTGGGTTTCTAGCATACAGGTGTTGTGTGAAAATGACTTTTGAAAATGTCACATGTGCACAAAAGGGCCGCAATTTCTCTCCAGGGGTGGAATTTTTTGTATTATAATGAATTAAAGGTAACTTGCCTGATCTAGTCTGAACCAGCTTGGTGAGGGTGAAGGAAGGAGGGGGGCAATTGCCTCAAGGAAGGGTGTGTATGAAAGCTCACTATGCATAGCTGCAAGATGTGGTCAGCAGGCATGGAGAGCACTTTGTCAATAGCCTCAGCATGATCTGCATGCCCAGGCATGATGACTAAGGGGAAGGGGACATGCCGGGTTGGCCACCTCCAGGACCCCCCTCGAGGCGCCAACACTCTGCTTGGGGGCCATATCCAGGGTGTGCTTATGCTCCAACTGAGTGTGTGTCAGCCTACAGGGTGGCCTTGCTTCTGTAGTTTAAGTAGGATCCCTGAACTGGGAGATGACTGACTAAGTTGTCACTGGTAACAAGTATTAGAGATTGTGGAAACATTTTTTGGACTCAAGAAGAAGGAAAAGCTACAAACATCATTGCAGTGAACGGGGGAGAGAAACACTAAAAACAAAATAAATGTTCAGAACCAAAGACCTGTGCCACCAATGTTTCCTAGAAATGACGTTAGCATTTTCTAATTGCTCATATACTGTGCTGGACATGTGGCAGAGAGGGGGCTGGTAGCAGTTAAAAGTATTCCTTTTGAAAATCAATCAACATGTTCTGAAAACCCACCAGACCAGTTTTGTTTGAGAAAAACCAAATAGCCAAGGACTGATGACTTTCATGGAAATGCAGAAGAGTAATTAATTCACCGACTTATCCAAAACTCTTCTTTTGAAGTTGACAGTTTACAACCCTGCTTGCCGTGCATTTCCTGGAGACCATTTGTTCTTTGAAAGATCTGATTTTGCTGAGTACAACCTTGTAAATTCCAAAGAAAATGTGTAATTGCTCAACACGACCCCCCTCCCTTACCTAAATGAAGGTATAAGACCCCTCTTCTCCCTTCCTGTGGGGCTTGACCTGGGAGCACTAGCCCACCAGCATAAATAAAATTGCCACTTCCTATAATAGTCTCGGTGTCATGACCTCTCTTTCTTCCCGCTACATTATTCTGGTGCACTGGCCAGGAAAGGAGAGTTCGGAGACGGTGTGTTCCACTTCCTTTGTCATCAGGGTATGACCTCCAGGGCGATGGGAAGGGCAATCTCGCCTGGTGTACAATGGACCTTTTGATCCGTAGGAGGGAGGCCCCTCCTGGCACACTGAAACTCAGCTCACAAAAGCACAACAGGGACCCAAGAGGCGAGGAACTGGCATAAGGATAACCACCTGACGGAAAGGACAGAAAGACCAACCAACAGAAAGGGTAGGAATAAGGGCCTTTGCACATACCTGCCAATGGATGACAGAAAGGGAGCTTGATCACCTCCCAGAGTCCACTAGTAATCTCCAGTCTGAAGGAAAGGGCTGAAAGGCAGTGGAAGTCCACACTGTCTGAAGATGAACCTGTAGACTCCTAGGATTAGGTTGGAGGGTTGAAGAATGTGCTGTGTGATTGTGTGTGAATGAGACAGATGGTGGGAGGGCTCCACATAAAGCAATTCTGCACTGGGGGGTATACCAACCTGTCAATTGCTAAGAGGTGTCTGAGATATCTTTGTGAGGAGTATGGCTGGAGTGGGAAGAAGTGGATGTTTTCCATGCCCCTCATTCTCTTGTTTGTGTGTGTCTGTCATTTTGAATCTGCTGAGGAACTGGTTGGGTTATTGTGCTTGTTTGATGGGACATGTCGTCTTTTAAAAATTTGATTGGCACATGTTTCTTTATGTCATTTTATGTTTCCCTCCCTTTATTTGTGTGGTGTTTCTCCCAACCCATTGGCACTGTTAAAATTCCTGCCTTTTGTTGTTAAGGTTGTGGAAAAACTGCTGTTGCATATGTGAAGTGCTACCAGTTATCTTGATTTCTTTCCCAGGACCACACCCCATCCCTTCCTTAGCCTGTGTTCTCCTTCATAAATTCTGAAGGAGTTCATTGTAATCCACCTGTAAATAAACATAGAAATGTCTCTTATATGCTCCTTAGCCTTTTGCTAACTCAGTGCAAGTTAATGCTAGCCTTGGAGAAAATAATTTTGTAATCTTTCTCTGGCAACTAAGGGACTGAATAGACTGTTCTTGCTTTCAAATGCTAAAAGCAAGGTTAGTTGAAAGTAAATCTGTTTCTAAAGGTTTAGGCCTTGACTAAGATCCTAATCAACTGCTTGTCCCCGTAAAACTGTTGGGAAGTCTCTTAGAGTCATGCAATGTATGCTAAGTCCCTACTTTATATTGTAATGCTAGATAACACTACTGCTTGCTTTTTTGGCTATGCCTGACTAGCACACCTCTTACAAGACTAGTAAAGCTTTAAATGCTGAATACTTTGCAGGACTTAATAAGGCATGGGGACTGGTCATTCCCACCTGATTAAATCACTTGTAAGCTTGGTACTTCACTAAGGGACAGTTCAAGTACTAGGCACATTCTGTGGTGCAGAGAGTGAGACCTAATCACTCTCATTTAATTGTCCACATCTTACAACTAAGGCTACTGTTTAGCAATTCATGAGAATTTTTGACAATTTCGTCTGTTCATTATTAGGAATAAGTAGAAACAGATCATTTTACATCTACGTGGTCTGTTCATTCCAAAAAAGTTTTGCACCAAGCCATTTTGTAGGCATCACTGGAAAGTCATAGAACAAAAAAAGGGGGCTTCAAGAAGAGCTGAGAACACTCGGCTTGGAAGAAGCCATCAGGGTTCTAGGGATTCCTGGCATTGCTGTTTATGGCTTTATTTAGTTACTTGCTTGTTTTAGAATTCTCCTTTGAGGAATAAATTGCAAATGTTCAGAACAAATTCTGGGTTTTCAAGAAAAGTAACCAAGGAAATGTGTAATAATCTGTACCCTCAGGGACCCCAATGGGACAGATTTTAAATAATTAAAGCAAATTAAAATTATGTGGTTAAGATTTAAAAATAATAATAATAAGTGCATTACTAAAATCAAATTTGAACTTACTACAAGTTAACAGATAATGAGATTTGGAAAAGAAGCAAAACTATCTGGCAATTAAAATCACTTTGTAGACCTAAAAAAAAAAATGGTCAAAAGTTCTGTATGCAGAGTCATTTTAAAAATTTATTTCACTATCTTGCAAACAAGATTATATCCTATAGAATATTAAATACCAAGCTCCAGAGGCTTACTCAGGACTATGAATACCAACCTCCCAATTATAGAAAGTTTCTGAAGTTCTTAGAAACTGAGACATTAAGAAAAAAAAAAAGGAGAAGAACTCCAAAATGAGCACCAGCCAGAGGAATGGTAAACAAGCCTATTGGCAGTTGCCACTAAAGGCAAAGCTCCAGTCACCCAAAAGTGACCTGATAAGGATAAACCTGCTAAGGGGGGTGGTATCAACTGCTATGAATGTGGTCAATCTGGGCACTTAAACACAATTGTCCTTGATGGCCTAAGCTCCCAGGACCTTGTCCAACATCCATACTAAAAAGCCACTGAAAGAGATGTTGCGGCCTCTCCTGAAGGTGGGGAGAGAAACACCTAAGTCGGTGATAATGGCTGTTGATTGAGGGGGAGGGGCATGGCCCAGTCCAGCGCTCTGTTTGCCATCACCCCAGAGAATCCTTGGGTCTATATGAATGTGGTTGGGGTCCAAATTAATTTCTTAATTAATATTGAGGCTGAGTTTTTAGCCCTTGTGCTCTTACTGAACTTCTTTATCCTAAAACCTGCTCTCTAGTGGGGTTAAAAGTGCTCCAAAAGTTAAATGTTTCACCTAATGGTTACTAAAAGGTAAATTCAAATTATAACTGTAAAAGGTTATGTATAAATAAATAAAAAGGAAAACAAAAAGCAAAGGAAAAATATAAAAAGCTTGTTGGTGTACAAATAAGGTTTTAGTAAGAAAACAACAACAGAAAAAGAGAAATATAACAGAAAATATATTTTTATCTAAAAAAGAAATCTTATATGGTAAATTTCTGTCCTTTAATAAATAGTTATCTGAGAAATTTTCAAAAGGGGATAGAGAACAAAAATAAAATGGTATAAGCATGCCAAAAATGATATGAGGAAAGTTTATGAAAAAAATATACATATAAAAGAAATTCTATAAACAATCTAGGTATAATAAAATCTTTTCCGGATGCAAGTCTCCAAACATTTTCAGATTCCTCTTCAAATTTTATATAAAATATACTTGAGTGCCTAGTTCAAATTATAGTCTAAAACAATCTGTCAGGCTACCATTATAGTCCAGAAGTACATTAAAAACTCCAAAGACTGGTACTTGTAAAAAAGCCATAGAGCTTAGAGTTTATCATTTAAGTTATGCTAATAACTTCGGGCCTTATAGCTTCTGTACAAAAGGTAATCAGCTACTACCTAAAATTGTCAAAATGTATGCCTGACTTTATTCCTTTTATTGAGCCAGAATCCAGTAATTTCATGCCCACATAACAGTCATACAAGAATTCTAGTCAGTGCCTGCAAACAGTGCCACTGGTGAAACAAATCTGGATGCTTCAAGTCAGGCAGGGAGAGATTTTCCATCTCTGGCTAGGCAGGACTGTGCCCATTATCAGCTCTGAAGAAATTACAGAAGATGTAATTTGTGCCCATTATCAGCACCCCAAATGATTATGGGATCAAAAAATCTCTAAAGAGTAAATAATTGAAGCAGGGTAGCTAGCATAGGCTAGACATAAATAAATTTCCTATAGGGTAGGTTTTAGAAGGCATTCAAATGTTTCTACCACAGACCAAGTGGCAACCTATTCCACCCCTTGACAAATCCAAAGAAAACTCCATCAGATGTATGACTAGGACAATACAACCTTTCAATTTACGGTTTAGCTTAAAAATCACTAGAAATCCTTTGGAGACACAAGTAAACTAAACATAGGTATTTGGTATTGCATCGCTCAGGATCCAAGTCCCTGAAATGGGATTTGTTAAAACTTTGAAATTCTTTAATGGTATGCCTTTTTCCTACACCTCTGAAGGAAATAGAGCCACAGACACAAATGCTTATAAAGAAATGTGTTGTCCATTTGGGACAAATTTTAATCACAGTTTATAAGCTTATTTCCCTAGACACTTTCTGGACCATGAAAAACTCAAACATCCCAGGGGAGTAAGTTCTGCTAAAAATTGAAGAGAGGAAGGAACCAACCAACAACTGTAAGAAAAGAGAAAAGGACCCTAAAGGTGGTCCTGTTCCTATGCTAGTCTATAGAATTTAAATACCTAACTTCTCTATCATGATGAAATCCCTCTATGAAGCCTCAAAGGGGGGTGAACAGGAGCCCCTGCTATGGGAAAAGGCCCAGAAACAGGACTTTGAATGAATTAAACAGGCTTCTCAATTTTTGAGTTTCTTTATGAGTGTCACCTCCTCTCATTAAGGGGATACAGGGAGACTTAAAGGAATTAGACAGACTTACCCTAAAACAGCAAATGCAAGCCTCAGGTTCAGTCCTAAATACCATCAACTGTCAAGTCAGAGAACGATTGCCAATTAGTTGAACTATCAATGCCCATTCTTTTAAGCCAGGTGGTATGGTATGGGTAAAAAAAAAAGAAATGTGAGCCGGGCTCGGTGGCTCAGCCTGTAATCCCGTGCTTTGGGAGGCTGAGGTGAATGGATTGCCCAAGCCCGCAGGTTCAAGACCCATCTGGGCAACTTGGAGAGACCTCATCTCTACAATAAATCAAAAAATTAGCCGGGTGTGGTAGCATATGCCTGTCGTTCCAGCTACTTGGAAGGCTGAGGCGGAAGGATCGCCGGAGGTCAGTAGGTCGAGTCTGCAGTGGCCGGGAGCATGCCACTGCACTCCAGTCTGGGCGACAGAGTGAGACTCCAACTCAAAAAAAAAAAAGGAATATATAACCTCTAAAGCCCCTGTGGAGGGAGCAATGTACTGTTCTTTTATATAGCAGAATTAAGCTGGCTTCCAGGACTGGGAGTGCACCGCAGATTTGGCACCACCCCTTAAGCTGACCCTCCGGAAAGTCACCAAGCCCAACAGAGGACCTGGAACAAATTTCTCAAGCCCTGCTCTTGAAGCCTGAGGATACTTCAGCCCTGCTTCAGTCTGGAGGCTAGCTGATTGACGCACGGCAGAAGATTGAGGATTCAACTTAAGAACTCAGTGGACATTACTGATTAGTCATTGTTTTGCTTTGTCAACCTTTATCTATGCTAAACTGTTTGTCATTTTAATTGCTGTAAAACTGACTTTATTTGTTATAGAATTAACAGAGTTGTCCCCATTGAACATATTAGAAAAGGGTCTCATTAGCATTTCCACTCTTTCTTATGATAAGAAGTGTTCTTATGCTCTTATGTATTTCGCCTAATTTGGGTGTTTATCATTTCCCTCACACACCCAGCATGTATGTGTATAGAAACTATCTGGCCAGATGTAAGAGCTTTCCATCATTATTCATCCCAGCCAGAAGTTTGTTCTGGTGGCCAACAAGGCCTGTTTGGTATTGGGCATCTGCTTATGCCACTAAATCTTCTCAATGTACTAGAGGGCTATTTTGGACATATGAAAAGTTTGCATATGCCCAGCTCTCAGCATTATGGAAAGGCCTGTGTACCATAGGAATAATCCAGCCAGGATTTTTCCTTCTGCCTAACCCAAGGGGGGATAAACTAGGCATTCCCCTTTATGAAGGCCTCAAAACATGAAATGCTCGATCCCTCGACTGAGTTCCTAATATAAGAGAGATCCAGGTTTGGAAAGATAACAAATGGCCACCCTAGAGAATTATAAATACTTATGGCCTAGCCACATGGGCACAAGATGGGAGTCGGAAATACCGCACACTTATATATATGCTAAATCGCATTATCAGGTTACAAACTGTCTTGGAAGTTATAACTAATCAAACAGCCACGGCATTTGAGCTTGTTGCTCAGCAGCAAGCCCAAATGCGAGCAGCTATTTATCAAAACTGCTTAGCTTTGAACTACCTGCTAGCCGAAAAAAGAAAAAGTATGTGGTAAATTTAATAGCTCTGACTGTTGTTTGCAAATAGATAATAGTAAAGTTATAACTGATATAGCCACCGGTGTTAGAAAACTTGCCCATGCAAAAATGGCAAGGCATGAAAATCAGCAATTGGTCTGAAAACATGGTCTCAGGTCTAGAAGGATTTAAGCACATTATTGGATGTGTAGTCCTATGAGTGGAATCCTTTCTTGTCCTCCCTTGCATAGCCCCAATAATTATGAACGCCATTTCTAAGTTTGTGGAAATAGTTGTTAAATGAAAAGCTAAGGATGATGCTTTTAACCCATGAAGGGTCTAGCAGCAAAGAGGGGGCTGGTAGCAGTTAAAAGTATTCCTTTTGAAAATCAGTCACAAGCTCTGAAAATCTGCCAGACCAGTTTTGTTTGAGAAGAACCAAATAGCCAAGGACTGATGGCTTTCATGGAAAAGCAAAAGAGTAACTAATTCACAGACTTATCCCAAATTCCTATTTTGAAGTTGACAGTTTATAACCCTGCTTGCCGTGCACTTTCTGGAGACCATTTGTTCTTTGAAAGATCTGATTTTGCTGAGTACAACCTTGTACATTCCAATGAGAATGTGTAATCACTCAACATGACTGCCCTCTCTTACCTAAACGAAGGTATAAGATCCCTCTTCTCTCTTTCTGAGGGGCTTGGCCTGGGAGCGTTAGCCCGCCGAGTCTGCCAGCGTAAATAAAATTGCCACTTCTTATAACAGTCTCGGTGTCACAACCTCTCTGTCTTCCCGCTACACATTCACATCCTTTGCATACTGTGGTACTGGCTGAGAAGAGCTTGGAATGCGTGTCCATGGGTGACTGAGGGAGGGGCGCAACAGCACACCTCTGAGTGACCAGAACATTTGTGCCTTCTTGAGAAATGCAGTCACTCTCATGGCCATGGATACAGTTACAGCCATTGAGTTATAGGAATGGTTACAAATCTGACTAACCTCAGAGAATACATTGGGGAAATAATATAAGCCCCTTTAAATATCTGGACAGCGAGACCTCATCTCTACAATAAATCAAAAAAATCAGCCGGGCGTGGTAGCGCATGCCTGTAATTCGGGCTACTTGGAAGGCTGAGGCGGTAGGATCGCTGGAGCCCAGCAGGTCGAGGCTGCGGTGGCCGGGAGCGGCCACTGCACTCCAGTCTGGGCGACAGAGTGAGACTCCAACTCAAAAAATCAATTT
>NW_007044934.1:0-618 GCF_000164805.1 Carlito syrichta
AAAGATCTAAATGTAAAACCTCAAACTATAAGTATCTTAGAAAATGTAGGAGATACCCTTATGGAAATTGGAGCTGGCAACCAACTCCTGATCAAAACCCTAAGTGCCCATACCATAAGAAATTAGACAAGTGGGACCTCATCAAGCTGGCGAGCTTCTGCAAAGTGAAAGAAACCATCAAGAGAGCAGGGAGAGAGTCCACAGAATAGAAAAAAAAAATTCTTTGGCAGCTTTATATCTGACAAAGCCCTAACATGTAGAATATACAAGGAACTCAAATGTATTGAAAGGGGGAAAAAAACATTAAAAAGTGGGCAAAAGATATGACTAGATACTTCTCAAAAGATGATATATGGGCAGCCAACAGACACATGAAAAAAGTGTTCAGTCCCATTAATCATCAGAGAAGTGCAAATCAAAATCACATTGCAAATCAAAATCACACTTAACCCCACTGGAATGGCCACCATTAATAAAACAAACACCAGTAGATTCTGGCTAGGATGCGGAGGAAAAGGAATGCTTCTACACTGTTGATGGGAATGCAAACTAGTGCATCCTCTTTGGAAGACAGTGTGGTGATTTCTGAAAAAACTAGAAATTGACCTTCCATATGAC
>NW_007044935.1:0-674 GCF_000164805.1 Carlito syrichta
AAAAAAAAAAAAGAAAAAATACGGGCCAGTCTCAAATGAACATATGAAAATCCTAACCAAAATGTCAGTGATTCCAGTGATAAATAAAAGGGATGATACAGCATAACCAAACAGAGTTATTTCAGGAATAAAAGACTGGTTTAACGTTTGAAAATCAACTGAAAAAATTTACCATGTTAGCCAAGTAAAATTAAAAAAAATATGATTACCTCAATACAAAAAAATGATTTGATAATATTAAACAACTGGCCTGGTGTGGTGGCTCATGCCTGTAATCCTAGCACTTTGAGAGTCGGAGGCGAGAGGATTACCTGAATTCAGGGCATTAAGACCAGCCTGGGCAACATGGCGAGACCTCGGCTCTACAATAAATCAAAAAACTAGCTGGACACGGTGTTGTGCGCTTGTGGTTGTAGCTAGATGGAAGGTTGAGGTGGATCACCTGAGTCCCGCAGGTTGAGGCTGCGGTGGCTGTGAGTGTGCCACTGTACTCCAGCCTGGGTGACAAAGTGAGACTGACTCAAAAAAAAAAAAAATCAAATTACAGGAATACTCTAGTGAAGATTATGCATAATCTCTACAAAGACACCTATAAAACACATTTTAAAAAATTGAATTAAGGGAGAAATAATCCTGGACAAAGTGGTGAGACCTCATCTCTACAATGAAAAAAA
>NW_007044936.1:0-469 GCF_000164805.1 Carlito syrichta
CACACAACTTAATACCATAAATCCTGTAAGCATGGTATTGAGAGAAAGAAGCCAGACACAAGAAATGCATACTATATGGTGCCATTATATAAAGTTCAAATGAAGATTAAGCTACGTTGTTGGAGTATAGTCATAATAGTAGTAACCTTCAGAATAGGCATAGGTTTGCAAGGAGATTCAAAGGGGAAGCAGAGGTATTCTAACTCTTGATCTGGGTTTTGATGTCATTATCTGTTCTTTTGTAATACTTTATCATACTGTGCACTTATATAATGTACTTTTCTGAATGTATAATGTTCTTCAGTAAAGGTGTTTCCAGAACAGAGAAAAAAAAAAGTAATTGGTTTCTAAAACTTGAACATTCAGGAGTAGACCTAGTGTGAAGATGCTGATCCAGGATTTGGCTACGGGCCTTAAATTTATTCAGTTGGCTTCCCATCTTGCCCTTCCTTTCTTGCACCTTTGCCTA
>NW_007044937.1:0-755 GCF_000164805.1 Carlito syrichta
ACCTCAGCCTCCCAAAGGCGCGGGATTACAGGCTGAGCCACCGAGCCCGGCTTTCAGTTTATTTTTTGTTTAATTGTAGAGACGAGGTCTCACCAAGTTGCCCTGGCTGGTCTTGAACCCCCGGGCTCAGGCAATTCTCTCACCTTAGCCTCCCAAAGTGTTGGGATTACAGGCTGAGCCACTGTCCCTGGCCAAGATTAATTTATTATTAAAGAAAAAAATTTGAATCAATTTAGTGTATTTTAAGTATACAGTGAGGCCAGGCATGGTGGCACACGCCTGTAATCTCAGTACTTTGGGAGGTCGAGATGAGAGGATTGCCTGAGTCCACAGGTTCGAGATCAGCCTGGGCAATTTGGTAGACCCATCTCTACAATTAAAAGAAAAAATCAGCCAATCATGGTGACATGTACCTGTAGTTCCAGCTACTTGGAAGGCTGAGGCGGAAGGATCGCCTGAGCCCAGCAGGTCGAGGCTACAGTGGCCAGAGCGGCCACTGCACTCCAGTCTGGGCGACACAATGAGACTCCATCTCAAAAAAAATATATACGGTGGTTATAAAGTCTATGGCAATGTCCTAGGCCTACACATCACTTACCCAGGGCAACTTCCAGTTCTGCAAGCTCCATTCTTGGTGTCTGACAACCTACAGGTCACGTTTGGCAGTTTACTTTGAAGTAAACAGGCATCCTATTTAACCCGCCTGTGGTGAGGTCTTGTGATTCATGGCGACATCCTGTCCCTGAGTGAGGAAA
>NW_007044938.1:0-549 GCF_000164805.1 Carlito syrichta
GAACTAAAGGTTGAGTGTCCCAAGTTTAGTAAAAAGGCAAACATTTTACACCACTGCCTACTTAGCAAAGCTGTACCTCTTGGCTCTTCTCCCTTTAGATTTGTTTCAAGGGCATTCTCATCTTGAGTAGGCTCCAAGGGTATCTGGCTCTGCGCTGCTGCAAGTTTCTCTGCATGTCTTTGTCTTGCACGCTCACGTCTCTGAACAATTTCTTCCTGAGTGAGAGGCCTGCAGGATATCACAAAGATGTTATCATCTGGAAATATCAAGAATCTCTCAGTTTATTCAAGCAAGCAGGGAAACAGTAAGTATTGATATGGCTGGATAAAAGGATGATCAGTCCCAGCTCCCTTCCAGGCAGAAAAGGTCATTGTGTCAGACCTAAGAAGTACCAATACAGAAAAGGGTGTGTGTGTGTGTGTGTGTGTGTGTGTGTGTGTAGAAAAGGTCATTGTGTCAGACCTAAGAAGTACCAATACAGAAAAGGGGGTGTGTGTGTGTGTGTGTGTGTGTGTAGAAAAGGTCATTGTGTCAGACCTAAGAAGTACC
>NW_007044939.1:0-517 GCF_000164805.1 Carlito syrichta
AATATTATGCATCTTCACAGATTACGGTGGAATAAAAATAAATATCACCACCAGCAAGATCCTCCCAAACACACAGACATGGACACTAAACAATATGCTGTTAAATTACTTCTGTGTCAACATGGAAATCAAGAAAGAAATAAAAAAATTTATGAAAGCAAAGACACATCTTATCAGAATCTCTGGGATGCCATAAAATCAGTGTCTAGAGGAAAATTCATAGTATTACACACACATCAAGAAAATAGAACACAAGAAAATAGCTTGACATCCCACCTAACAGAGCTGGAAAGGCAAGTTTGCCTAAATCTTAACTTCAGCAGAAGAACACAAAGGACCAAGATAAAATTATAATTGCAGGATATAGAAGACCAAAATATAGAAAGGACCAACTATACGAAAACCAGATTGATGGATCCCTGGCCAGACTGACTGAAAAAAAAGAGACAGTCTAAATAAATACAATTAGAAACACAAACAGTAGAGTCACAACTTACCCAGAAGAAATTAAAAAGAT
>NW_007044941.1:0-712 GCF_000164805.1 Carlito syrichta
CTTAACTAGCTAGCTACCTAGCTAGCCAGCTGAGAAGCCAGATGAATTAACTAGCTGATTGAAATAGCTAGCAAATTGGCTAGCCAACTGACTTAACAACTTTGCTACCTGGCTAGCCAGCTGGCAAGCCAGCCATCTTAACTAGCTGACTTAAATAGTTGGCCTGCTTGTTAGTCAGCTGATTTAATTAGTTTGCTATACAGGTAGCCAGCTGGCTAGACAGTGACTTATCTAGGTGACTTAACTAGATAGCTGTCTAGCCAGGTGACATAAGTACCAAGCTACCTAGCTAAACAGTTGGCTAGCCAGTTGACATAACTATGTGACTTAACTAGCTAGCCATCTTGCTGGAGAGCTGACATAACTAGCTAGCTACCTAGTTAGCCAGCTGTATAGCCAGCTGACTTAACTAGGTTACTTAACTAACTAGTCATCTGGCTTGCAGGATTATATAACTGTCTCGCTACTTAGCCAGCTTGATAGCCAGCTTACTTAACTAGTTAGCAACCTATATATTCCACTGGCTTGCCAGCTGAATTAACTACCTAGCATTCTAGCTAACCAACTGGCTAGCGAGCTGACTTAACTAGGTGTCTTAACTAGCTAGCCAGCTAGCTAGCCAGCTGACTTAACTAGCTGACTTAACTAGGTAGCCAGCTGACGTAACTAGCTGACTTAACTATCTAGCTACCTAGCAAACCAGCTGACTTTA
>NW_007044942.1:0-492 GCF_000164805.1 Carlito syrichta
ACTTAATCGCACACATAAAAATGGTTAAAATGGTAAATCTTATGTATATTTAATCACGACAGATAGATAGATAGATAGATAGATAGATAGATAGATAGATAGATAGATAAAATATAAGCTGGTTACATAAAATCTGGAATAATAAAGTCACTTCAAGACTCCTTTTTCCCTTAGTAGTATTTTGGGTTTGCTGGTTCAATTTCATCATCTGTAAAGTGGAAATAATAATGTCTACTTCATGAATTAGTTATAAGGATTAAATGACCTAATGAATATAAAAATACAGAGCCAAAAACAATTGGCTCAGAGTAAATACCCAACAAATGTTAATAGTTATTTAATTTTCATCTGCAAAAACAAACACGTAGGCCAGGCACAGTGGCTCACGCCTATACTCCTAGCACTTTGGGAGGCCAAGGTGAAAGGGTAGCTTGAGCCCATGGGTTCAAGACTAGCCTGGGCAACTTGGCGAGACCTCATCTCTACAATAAA
>NW_007044943.1:0-679 GCF_000164805.1 Carlito syrichta
TCATTCCTGCCTCAGGGTCTTTGCACATGCTGCTCTCTCTCAACTTTTCCTCTTTCATCTTCCTACCTCCTGCACCTCACTCTACAGCGCAACTCCATAGTGCTCTAGAAATCTCTTTAATGCCCTTAGGGAACTTATACTTACCTGTCTATATGTTCTGCTTGATTGCAGGCTCCTTGAGGTCAAGAAAAGTGTCTGCCATATTGTATACTATACTGTCTTCCCTAAACAGTGCTTAGTACACAGTAGGCATCTGATAAATAGATAATGAATGTATAAATGAATGAACCGACAAGTAGGGCCAGGCTTGGTCCTGAGCTCTGGGCAGGGCTGATGGATGAGGAGCCTGGTCTGTTGGAAGCCCCTGATGTTTTCTGAGCACAGAAACGGCATGACCACAATGGGCTCAAGGGCAGTTAGGATGCCATTGTGCACAGTAGGTGTTACGTGGTCAGCCAGGACCCTGCACTCATCATCCAGGCACTAGGTTCCAGCCACAGAACCAGGGTCTAGAGACAGGTAACAGCATGATGAAGACAAGATGAGTTGAGGTGGTGCGTGTTGGGGCAACAGCTCTGAGTGGTAGTGCCAGAGACCTTGTGCAAAATGAGGATGGTAACTGTATCTATCTACCCTACATGGTCACTAGGAAGAGTAAATGAGACGAGGCATATAAAGA
>NW_007044944.1:0-457 GCF_000164805.1 Carlito syrichta
AAAAAGTTAGCCAGGCGTGGTGGCACATGCCTGTAGTTCCGGCTACTTGGAAGGCTGAAACGGAAGGATAGCCAGAACCCAGTAGATCGATGCTGGGGTGGCCGTGAGCATGCCACTGTACTCCAGCTGGGGGACAAAGTGAGATTCTGACTCACAAAAATCAATCAATTAATTAATTTACATTTAAAGTAAATGTAAATAAAATTTAAAATAAGGCATATTTCAGTGGATCGTGCACTGGACCCACAGTCCATTTCCACAGTGCAGAATGTTCTACCGGACAGTGTGCTTTTCTACAACGTGGTTCACATTGGCTGATATGAATGTACGGTAACTCATTTACCACTTCAGGTGTTTTCATTTTTTTACTTTTATAAAGAATGTTGGGCTGGGCGCAGTGGCTCATGTCTGTAATCCCAGCTCTTTGGGTGGCCAAGGCAGGAGGATTGCTTGAGGC
>NW_007044945.1:0-461 GCF_000164805.1 Carlito syrichta
AGTACTGATATCATAATGCAAAAACCCTGGTATCATATGTCATTCAAAGTTCTGCACCGTTGAATTCTATAACACTATCCTTGTCCTCCATCCTCCAACAATTGAGATATCCAGAAATCCTAAAAATTCCCTCTTTATATAAGATTTCATTTTTATTTTTTTAAGTTTAAAATGTGGGGTACAATTCAGGGTTATGTATACAAATGTTCATTATGGAAGTACCCTTGTTGATGAGGTGTGCCCCTCCCTCCTCTGACAGATTAGCTCAAGTGCCAATCCCACCCTGCCTTCCCTTGACAATCAGTTTCTTAAGGAATTATGATAATTGTTCAAGGTAAACTTTTGGGTGAGAACATATGGTAGTCTGTTTTTTGTTTCTGTGATAGACCACAGAGTATGAAAAACTCTAAATCCATCCAAATTGCTGCAAAGTCCACATATCTGTCCATCTTTATGAATGC
>NW_007044946.1:0-458 GCF_000164805.1 Carlito syrichta
AAACCAGTTGGCTAGCCAGATGGCTAGCTAGTTAAGTCACCTAGTTAAGTCATCTGGCTGATCAGCATGTTAGCTAGGTAGTTATGTAGTTAAGTCAGCTGGCAAGTAAACGGGCTATGTAGGTAGGTAAGTAGTAAAGTCAGCTTGGTAGACATCAGGCGTCTAGTTATGTCAGCTAGTTAAGCCAGCTGGCTAGCCAACTGGCTAACGAGTTATGTCAGCTAGTTGAGCCAGCTGGTTAGCCAGTTGGTCAGCTGGCTAGACACCTGGCTATCTAGGTCAACTATCTAGTCCACTGGCTAGATAGTTATGTAAACTAGGTAAGTCAGCTGACTAGCAAACTGGCCAGCTAGGTAGCTTGCTATTTAAGTAAGCTGGTTAGAGAGTTGGCTAGCTACTTAAGTCACCTAGTTAAGTCAGCTTGCTAGCCACCTAGCTAGTTATATAGCAAGCAAGTT
>NW_007044947.1:0-621 GCF_000164805.1 Carlito syrichta
CGGGATTACAGGCTGAGCCACCGAGCCCGGCTTCTTCAATCTCTTAATATTAGGATTTCTATACAAGAAATAAAAGCCAGTTATCTATAACAAATTCAGAAGACACTTAGCCTCACTAGTAACTAGGATAATTAAAATTAAAACCACAGTGAAATATCATTCCACTCTCCTTAAACTAGAAAAACTTACAAAGTCTGGCAATCCTAAGTGTTGACAAGTGTGAGGAACAATGAATGCTCTTAAAAATAATAACCATTTTTGAAGATATTTTGGCAAAATTTAGTAAAGTTGAAGATGTTTATAATATAAGCATCATAAAAATGATACGATAATCCCACTTCTAGGAAAAAAGCCTAGAGAAATGTTCACATATATACCCCAGGAGACATGCACATGATTTTTCATATCATTTTTTGTAATAGCAAAAACTAGAAGTCACCTAAAAGTTTATCTCAGAGGAATGACTACATTGTGGCATAATTTTATGATAAAATGCAATATAGTAGTAAATATTCATTTTTTTGTGACTTTCACAAACAATATAGAATATACCAACTTAGAATACTGGAAGATTACATTCAGTGTTATACTATATGCAGTTTTAAAACATGCAAAATAAGA
>NW_007044948.1:0-961 GCF_000164805.1 Carlito syrichta
TCTCGGCTAACTAGCCAGCTTACTCGCCAGTCAACAGACAAATTCACTTTTAGACTTGCTTGCAGGCCAACAGGACAGTTAACTAGTTGGCTTGCTCGCCAGTCATCTAGGTAAGTCAGCTCACCAGTAGGTTCACTCACCAGCTTACTAGTTAAGGCAACTCACCCTTTGGCTCACTTGCTGGCCGAGTAGTTAAGTTGGCTCACCTGATGGTTTACTTGCAGGCTGACTAGGTAAGTCTTCTGACATGACAGCTAACTCGCCAGCCTAATAAAGTCAGTCAACCAGTCAGCTCATTCACTGGCAGACTATTTAATTCAGCTGATCAATTGGCTCATTCGCCGGCTGACTAGTTAAGTCAGCTGACCAGTTGACTCACTCACCAGCAGACTAAAGTTGGCTCATCTTTTGGCTCACTTGCTGGCCGACTAGTTAAGTCAGCTAACCGGTAGGCAGATTAGATGGCCAAATAGTTACCTAAGCTAACCAATGGGCAGACTACTTGGCCCACTTTTTAGCCTACAAGTTAGCTCAGCTAACTAGTAGGCCGAATAGTTAGGCCCTTTAAGTAGTTGGTTAGCTAGTTGGCTGCCTAGTTAGGCCAGCAAACCAACCAGCCCACTGATTAAGCATGCTAGCTAGTGGACCAACACGTCAGTCAAGTAGTTAACTGAGCTTAGTAGTCGGTTGACTATTCAGCCGACTTGTTAAGCCAGCTAACAAGTTGACTGAGTAGTCAGCCAACATGTTTATCCAGCTAAGTAGTCGGCCAACTTGTCAGCCAACAAGTTAAGTCACCTAGTTAAGTCATATACTTAATTCAGCTTGTTTCCCATCTGACTAGCTAGGCAGACAGATAGTTAAGTCAACTTGCTACCCTGATGGCTAGATCATTAAGTCAGCTGGTTTATTCAGCTGGCCAGCCAGCTGGCTATCTAGTTGAGTTAGCTAGTTAAGTCAG
>NW_007044948.1:1914-2632 GCF_000164805.1 Carlito syrichta
CTAGGCAGCTTTTTAGCTTATAAGTCAGATATAGTTAAGTCTGTTGCCTAGCCAGCTTGCTAGCTACTTAAGTCAGATAGTTAAGTCACTTGCTTTCCAGGTGACTAGAGATTTAGAGAGCTACTTAAGTCAGCTGGTTAGGCAGCTTGCTAGCTAGGTAGCTAGCTAGTTATGTCAGCTGTCTAGCCAGCTTGCTAGCTAGTGTAATCACCTAGATAAGTCAGCTGACTAGACATCGGGCTCCCTAGGTAGCCTGCTAGTAAGTTAGCTGGCTAGACAGTGGGCTAGTTAGATAAGTCACCTAGTTAATTCAACTGGATAGCCAGCTGGCTAGGTATATAATAAGTCAGTTAATTCAACTGGTTAGAAAGCAGGCCAGCTAGTTAAGACAGCTAGTTACGTCAGCTGGATAGCCAGCTAGCTGGCTAGTTAGTGACCTAGTTAAGTCATTTGGCTTGCCAGCTGACCAGTTAATTGAGTCAGCTAGTTAAGTCAGCTGACTATCCAGGTGACTAGAGAGCTATAGCACTAGTTAAGTCAGCTGGCACTCCAACTGGATATCTGTTAAGTCAGCTAGTTTAGTCACCTGGGAGGCGAGCTGCCTAGTTCGTTAATCAACTAGTTAAGTCAGGTGGCTAACCAGCTGGATACCTAGTTAAGTCACCTCAGTAGTCAGTTGGCTAGCCATCTTTCTAGCTAGCTAAAAAGCTAGTTAATT
>NW_007044949.1:0-464 GCF_000164805.1 Carlito syrichta
TCTTCCAGATGGGCCTTTACAGGCCTCAGCCATGTAGCTATAGATGTTGGCTCCCAACACATGGTAGCAAACGCCTGTAGTTCCAGCTACTTGGAAGACTGAGGTGGGAGGATTGCCCAAGTCCAGCAGGTCAAGGCTGCCACTGCACTCAGCCCTAGGCGACAGAATGAGACTCCGACTCAAAAAACACACACAAACAGGCAGCCAATTAAGATAAGCAAAATCAAGAAAGCAAGTTTTGGAAAAATTTACGCCGTAAGGTCCATGGGGGCAAAAACTGTGGTCATTCATGAATTCCCACTGCTTAACAAAGTGTCTGATACATGGTTGATGCCTGAAATTTTTAACAGTAATTTTGCTGGGCACTGTGGCTCACTCCTGTAATCCCAGCATTCTGGGAGATGGAGGTGAGAGGATTGCCTGAGCTCAGGTGTTTGAGACCAGCCTGGGCAACTTGGTGAGAC
>NW_007044950.1:0-541 GCF_000164805.1 Carlito syrichta
ATTTGGCTGGCAACTCAGGTATCTGGTAGATAACTAGTGGGCTCACTCGATTTTCATCAAGTAAGTTAATTAGTCGGCTCACTCACCTGCAAAATGGTCAGCAAACTAGTAGGCTTGCTCACCAGCCAGTAGGTCAGCTAAACTGTCATCTCGCTCATGGGCCTACAGGTCAGCTAACTAGTCGGCTTGCTCACCAGCTGACTAGTTAATTCAGCTCACTGGTCTGCTCGCAAGCTGGTCAACTAGTTAAGGCCGCTCACAAGTCAGGTCACTCACCAGCCGACTAGTTAAGTCAACTCACCAGTCGGATCATTCGCCGGCTGACTAGTTAACTCCTGACCATTTGGCTCACTCACTAGCTGACTAAACTCGGCTGACAAGTCAGCTCACTCGCCGGCTGACTAGTTAAATCAGCTGACCAGTCGGCTCACTCACCGGCCGAATAGTTAATTTAGCTGGCCAGTCAGCTCACTCGCCAGCCGACTAGTTAAGTCAGCTCACATGTGAGCTCACTTGCCAGCCTACTAGTTAAGTAAGCTAA
>NW_007044951.1:0-482 GCF_000164805.1 Carlito syrichta
CTTGGGAACAAAGTGGGCAGAGGTGTGGGCACCCAGGCAGAGACATGACCTTGTGCCAGAGCTCCCCCTGGGGAGGGCTTTGTGGGCAACTCTGGCCACATTCTCCAGGGTCCCAGGTCATCAAAAGAGAGCGGGCCTCATGCTGGGGCCCCAAGAGGGGTGTGAAGGCCAGGTATGGGGCTCATGCCTGTAATCCCAGTGCTCTGGGTGGACGAGGCAAGAGAATGGCCTGAGCCCCCGTGTTTGAGATCAACCTAGGCACCATGGTGAGACCACTTCTCCATGAAGCCAAGCGTGGTGGTTTACACCTGAAGTTCCGGCCACTTACAAGCCTGCAGTGGGAGGATCGCCAGAGCCCAGCAGGTGGAGAATGCAGTGACTGAGAACAGACCTCGGCACTCCAGTCTGGGTGACAGAGTGGGTCTCCCACTCAGCATAATAATACCAACCACCACTACCACCACAACCACAGGCCGGGATCA
>NW_007044952.1:0-454 GCF_000164805.1 Carlito syrichta
ATCTCATTATATATTACAACAAAATAATAATAGAAATAAAGTGCACAATAAATGTTATATGCTTGACTCGTCCTGAAACTATCTGCTCCCCATCCCCGTGGTCTATAGAAAAATTGTCTTCAATGAAACCAGTCCCTGATGCCAAAAAGGTTGGAGACTGGATTAGAATACTGCCCAGAACATGATACATACCCAGTAAAGGTTAACTATTATTCTTTTTATTATTTCACAAGTCAGAATATTAACAAACTGACGTCAGTGCCAATTTGTGAGTGCTCTTGTGATTACATAAACCAGTTGTATGTTTCACTGCCCACCTTATTAATCACATTCACTTCTCTCCAGCTCATGTTTCTACTAGTACACTTATGGGTTTTTAAATATATATATAGGTGTGTGTGTGTGTGTGTGTGTGTGTGTGTGTGTGTGTGTGTGTATGTGCACGCAAAGTATG
>NW_007044953.1:0-949 GCF_000164805.1 Carlito syrichta
GGAGGCCATCGGCGCCCACTCCGGGCTCATCGAGGCTGCCAGCCGTGCCGTCCACATTCATTGGCTCTGCAGGGGGCGAGCACAGTGAGGCCAGGCCCGTGCAAACACCAGGCACAGACACCCCTCTCACAGGCAGCCTGACGGCATCTGGCACAGCCTGTGGGCCCCGCCTCCAAAAGGCGCTTCCCCAGGGACACATGACGGAAGCCCACAAAAGAAACCAGTGGTGCTGCACCGTGTGGACCCTGGCCCTAGCCTTGGAAGGTCGCAAAACCAGGGGTAGGTCCCAGCCTACATCTCTACCAGCAGTGCAGAATAAGCAGACTTCAGCTTAAAAAATGCACAGGGCGCTGCAAAGTCAGGGTAAACACGGGTCTGGGGGAAACTTTGTTCCCACTTGCTGTGTGCAGGTACCCTTATCTCCATTTTGGAAGTGGGAAATCACGGACCCAGCCAGACTCCGGAAACAGGGTGTCCTTCGCCAGACTCGACCACCTCGACGGGCAGAACCAGAAAGCAAAGCACTCTTGCTTGCTCCCCTCCGTGGGCACCACCAGACCCGCTGCGGGTCCCACTGTGGTCACCACCAGACCCCCCGAGGGTCTCATCTGATGGCCCCCAGACAGACACTGGGAGGCGCAGAGTCGGGGCTGGAGTCCTCCCTCCCAAGTGGCCTGCCGGCTGGGCTGAGTACCCGCTGGGGCGGGTGGCCTGCCATGGACCGAGGCCTCAAGGGGAGGCCACCCGACCCACTGCGTGGGGCCCCTGGGCACAGCCCCACGGCTCCCCCCAGCAAGCCCAGAAGGCAGGCTCCGTGCCTTCTCTCCCGTCCGGTGGGGGAGTGGCAGCAGCCCCTGGGGCGCCTGAGTCAGCACTCAGCAACCCAGATGCGCCTCCCTGCGGTGGCCGGTCAGGCAGGGCCCCCAGAGGGAGTGCCTGCCTCCCAGGG
>NW_007044953.1:1753-7544 GCF_000164805.1 Carlito syrichta
GGCCCCTCCATGTTCCCCTGTCCAGTGCCCGCTTCCTGCTGCCCGGACCCACACCCCGCAGACAGAGGCCCCACCCAGAGAGGACATGCACGAGCCGGCAGAGGCTGCTCCCCTCAGAAGACGTCCCTTGACACTGGGAGTGGAAACTTCCGAGTGTGCGGGACACCACGGAAGGGCCTGCGTGGGTCCTGGGAAGCCCAGACCAAATCGTATTTACGCAGCAGCACGTAAAGGCTGAGGCACCCTCTCTGGAAGGGACGCAACTCAGGAGGCTTTTCTATAAAGGGCCGGTTGGAAACTGCAGGCCTTGCGGGCCACGCGTGCCCCACCACGTCCTGGACGGCACGCACGAACAGTGTGTCTGCAGGCCCACAAACCCAGCCACACGCAGCCCATCGTGGCTAGGCCGGGGCCGCTCAGAACTGCAGAAGCACAGTGGGTAGCCGCACCGGGCTCCAGCCACACCTCTCCAGGTGTTTCTCCTCAAAACGCTGAGGGGCGCTGAAGGCTGACAAGGAAGGCCACCACTGCCTGACACGGCCCTAGATGTGGCCACCAGAGCGATGTCCCGGCCTGTAGGACCAGCCCCGGCAGGCACCCCCTCACACCAGGCCGCAAGCAGAGCACAACTCCCGGACACAAGGCCGAAGCAGGGCTCGGCAGTGAGAAGCGACCAGGGGGACGACAAGCCGGGCTGTGGGCAGAGGCGGGGAAGCTGCAGCAGGAACCCCAGGAGCCCACACAGTCAGGCAGAGCTGTCCGGGGTACTGGCCAGAGGGGCTGCCGAGGCTCTGGCAAAGGGCAGGCTTGCAGGTTGTCACTCAAGAGGCCACAGGGCGGGGGCATCGCTGCGGGACGTGCGGACACCCCCGAGGACTCCCCAGGGCTCAGGAGGGGCAGAAGGACCCGGCACTCGGCCACACCAGCCCACCGCAAGGTTCTGCCCTGGCCAGCGGCAGGACCCGGGTCCTTGGAGGAGGAGCCAGGAAGCCCCGGCCCCAGGCACCAGGTGGAAGGGATCCAGGCTGCAGCCCCTCAGGGCTGGCATGAAGACGCGGTGCCCACGCCCTGGGGTGGGATGCTGACAGGAATGACTACTGGAATCCACCTTCTGGCAACTCCTTTCCCAAACCAGAGCCCGTTCTCTGGGGACAGGAAGGGGACCCCACAAAGTCAGCAGAAGAAACTTCGGGAGGCCCAATGGGCCCAGGGTGAGGAGGCCGGGCGTGCGGCAAGCCTGGAAAGCCCCTCGTCACCCAGGCCCTGAGCCCTTCCCTAGACCGAGGAGCTCGCAGCGGAGCCTGGCGGGTGGAGGGCACCAGCATCCACACCTTGTTGGCCTGGATCAAGTGGAAGTTCTTTCCGTGCACTCGGAAGCCGTGCTCAAAGTTCCTGCACTCCTCTTCGCTCCAGGCACAGAGCCCATCTGCAGACAGGGGCCAGGGGAGACGGGTCAGCTGCGCCCGGGGCAGGCATCAGGGAGGGCAGGGCCAGGGCCGCGCTCACCTCGGACGACCTTCACGTTGAACCGCAGCCTCCGCAGGGCCTCCTCCACGTTGAAGTTGCACTTCACCAGCTCGTACAGCGCCTGGGGAGCATGGGTTGACACTTCCCACTTGCTCACCTCAGGAGCCAAGCACAAAGGGCGTCCCATCCTGGGAGTGGTATCAGGGGGCGTCTGCACCACCGTCCTGGGAGTGTATCAGGGGGTGTCTACACCACCACCCAGGGGCGTCTACACCACCATCCAGGGAACAGTATCGGGAAGTATCTACACCACCACCCTGGAAGTGGTATCGGAGGTGTCTACACCACCACCCAGGGAGCGATATCAGGGGCATCCACACCACCATCCAGGGAGTGGTATCAGGAGGTATCTACACTACCATATTGGAAGTGGTATCGGGGGTGTCTACACCACCATCCAGGGAGTGACATCAGGGGGTATCTACACCACACCCAGGTAGTGGTATCAGGAGGAGTCTAAACCACCATCCAGGGAGTGATATCAGGGGCATCTACACCACCATCCAGGGAACGGTATCAGGAGGTATCGACACCACCACCTTGGAAGTGGTATTGGGGGCGTCTACACCACAATCCCAGCATTGGCATCCGGAGGCATCTACACCACCATCCAAGGAGTGACATCAGGGGGCGTCTATACCACCATCCAGGGAGCAGCATAGGGCGTCCACATCCTCTCCAGCGGCTTGAATTTGGCTCCTGCCCAGCTGGGCAAGCAACCCCCTCCCGGCCTGGTGTGGCCGCTCCAGGGCCCAGGGACCCACGCGCCTGCTGCTCCCCTTACTTCCGGTTGGCCAGGCCCCTGGAGGCACCAGGGCGCGTCAACCCCGCAGCCCCCGGCGCCCAGCGTGCAGCCCCACCTGCTCACTGTCCTTCACGGCCTCTCCCTCCGGGAGCTGAGACCCAGCCACCTCGTGCCATCTCCGCTTCACGGCCCTGTACAGGAAGTCCTCCACCTCCCTCTCGGGGAGGACGCCCGGGTCCCAGAGCAGCTGGTCTTCGTTCTCGTAGACTGCACGAGGAGAGAGCAAGGGTCACGCCGCGGCTCTCACTCCACCCACACCGGGATGGCGGCGAGTCGCCCCAGCGCCTGCGACGGGGACCGGCACACCCACTCCCCTCTTGCCTGGGCCTGCCACCTCGGGGCTCCCCCCGGGCAACACCGCGTAACAAGGGGGTTCAGGCCGGCTCTGGGCACCCAGACACAGGTGAGAGGCCATCAGGCCCAGGGGTCAGAGAGCGAAGCGGGGAAGTCACAAGCGGCCAGCGGGGGCAGCCATTCCCCTCTGGGGTGGGCCAGGGGTCAGAGGCAGCTTCCTGGAAGAAGTGGCAGGACCCGCAATCCAGGAGAGTGTTCCGACAAGGACTTGGGGAGGGGCCTGCAGTGCCAGTTTCAGGGAGGCAAGACTGGCTCACGTAGTGCAGCTTTACAAGCACCGGCAAGGCAAGGGCCGAGGGAGCAGCAGAGAGACCTACTCTGCACAAGGGCAGCTCGACCTGGACCCCCGGACCAGAGGTCTAGTCTAGGGCAGACGCTCCCGCGGCCCGAAGACATTCCAGCCGCAGGACCCTCGGGGCCACAGCCAGGGGTGCGCCGCCACGCCACAGGGACCCTGCCCCCTCGAGGCTGGTTGGGGGCAGACGCTCCAGGAGAGGGAGGAAAGGCGGCGGGCTTTGGACGGCCCCCGGCCAGGGCCGGGACCAAGGGGGACAAGCGGGAGAAAGCACCCAGCGCCGGTCTGGGAAGGCCCCCAGTGGGGCTCCTCTCGCTCCTCCGGGAAAGAGGCACAGGAGCGCCAAGCTACACAGTGCACTGGGAAGCAAAAATGACCCTCGAGAAGGCTGCGCCTCCTGGAAAGCAAGTCTGTTGCTGGGAACTGGCGGAGCAACAGCTTCCAGGGCGGTGGCATGCCCCACCCCCCGCGGATGGCACCCCTGTCCCCACCGCCCCTGCGGGAACAACATGCAGACAGTGTGGCCAGCTGCTTCCATCCCCACAAGCAGCACTCAGGCCCCTGCCTGGACCAAGTGGTCTCCAAGGGGAGAGCAGTCCAGGCCCGTCTCTGGAGAAAAAGAAGGCCACGTGCAGCCAGCACGGGAAGAGCAGGAAAGCTGGGAGAAAACATCAGGCCACACGGCAGCACACACACGGGGGACCTGAGTTGACAGAGGAGACGTCAACACGGCTACAGCCGGCACGTTAAGGAACACAAGAGGAGGGCGGGCTGAACGACAGAATGGATGAAACGCGGGGGAACCTCAGCAGAGGTCTGAAATTTATATCCAGAGCCGAAAGGACCCTCCGGGACTGCAAGATAAAAAACCCAAAAGCATGAACCTAGTGGACAGCTTTAACAGCAGTCTGAACACAGCAAAAGGCAGAATTAGTGAAGTTTAAAACGCCAAGTTTAAAACACAGTCTTAATGTACTTCACAATAAAACGTCAGTGTCAAGTAAAAACAAAACTGACAGAGCTAAAAGAGGAAACAAATCCACATCAGAGTGGGCAATTAACCATCTCGCTTGGTAACTAATAGAACAAGCAGCAAGAAAACTAGGTGAGAATACAGAAGATGTGAACAACAACCAAGTTGATCTAAGAGAAACAGAAAACTCCACTCAAATGCAAAACCCAGTTTCTTTTCAAACACATTTACCAAAACAGAGCAAATACTGGTCACAAAGCAAAGTTCAACTAATTTCAAAAGACTAAAATCCCAGAGTGTGTTCTCTGACCATAGCGTGATCAATTAAAAATCACTAAAAGGGCCGGGTGCAGTGGTTCAAGCCCGTAATTTCAGCACTTTGCGAGGCCAAGGTAAGGGGATTGCCTGAACCCATGGATTTGAGAACAGCCTGGGCAACTTGGCGAGACCTCGTCTCCATAATAAATTTAAAAATTAGCCGGCTGTGGTAGCGGGCGTCTATAATTCCGGCTACTTGGAAGGCTGGGCAGAAGGATCGCCAGAGCCCAGCAGGTCGACGGTGGAGTGGCCATGAGCCTGCCACTGCACTCCAGCCTGGGTGACGGAGACTACAACTCAAAAAAAAAAGGAAGAGGCTGGGCTCAGTGGCTCAGCCTGTAATCCCAGCACTTTGTGAGGCCGAGGTGAGTGAATTGCCGCCCACAAGTTTGAGGCCATTCCCAGCAACTTGGTGAGACCTTGTCTCTACAATTAAAAAAAAAAAAAAAGTCAGGCGTGGTAGCACACGTCTGTAGTTCTGGCTACCTGGAAAGCTGACGCAGGATTGCCGGAGCCCAGCCCTCCAGTCTGGGCGACAGAGTGAGACTCCAACTCAAAAAAGAACCCTAAACAAGAAACCCAAGCATGAAATATAAAAAACCTGTGCAATACCAGGCTTGGTGGCTCAGTCTGTCATCTCAGCACTTTGGGAGGCCGAGGTGAGTGGACTGCCTGAGCCCGCAGGTTTGAGAACACCCCGGGCAACTTGGCGAGACCTCATCTACATAATAAATTTAAAAACTAGCCAGCTGTGGTAGTGGGTGCCTATAGTTCTGGCTACTAGGAAGGCTGAGGCGGAAGGATCGCTGGCGCCCAACAGGTCAATGCTAGAGTGGCCGTGAGTGGGCCACTGCACTCCAGTCTGAGTGACGGAGTGAAACTCCAACTCAAAAAAAAAAATCACTAAAAGAACAATAACTAGAAAATCCCAAATGCTAGGAAATTAAACAGAACACTTCTAAAGAATGCAAAGGTCCAAAAAGATATCACAATAAAAACCAGAGAATGACAAATTAAATTGAAATAAAATAGATGAAAACAGATAAAAGTAAAAGTCAATTAAAGAGAAATCTGACAGCAGAGAAAAATCAACAAGGCTAAAGTGAGTGCTCTGCAAGGAGCAATAAAACTGACAAACCCCTAATAAGACTTTTCAAGCGGGAGCGGAAAGGGAGAAAAAACAAACAGCTAACATCAGGAATCCAAAAGGGGCATCCCACAGATCCCAGGGACACAGAATACAGTGAGAAGGTTGCAACAGCTTGATGCCACCAAAGCTGACGTTGCAGATGAGTATGACAAACTCCTCAAAAACAGGTTTATCAGAACAGAAACTCGTAAGTAGACTTATCTATGCTAGAAAATTGACTTCTTAACTTAAAGCCATCCACAAAAATAAAACGAAACCCCAGGCCCAAACAGCTCCACTGAAGAATCCTTCCAAATGTTTAAAGAAATAATAATCTTATACACATTCTTTTTTTTTTTTTTGAGTTGGAGTCTCACTCGGTCGCCCAGA
>NW_007044953.1:8443-9182 GCF_000164805.1 Carlito syrichta
AGCCAGACAGCCGCTGAAAATACAAAATATTTTTAAAAGACACCTCACGGAACATGCACTATTGAACTCATGGCCAGTGGCACAAAATAACTCATGCCTGAACGAAGTTTATCTAGCACACCTACTTCTCTGCCTTCTTGCACTTAGGAACACAGACAGAACTTCAGCACTACACTTAGGGGCCATTTTAAACAGCAAAATTGCCCCAAAAAACCCTCCAACAACAATGTGAAAACAGAATTAAGCAGCCACAGAAAGGCACCTGCTTACAGCATAAGAGCAGACGAGAAGCAGTGCCTGCCTGGTCCACTTTGGCTGGGGATGCCCCATTGGGAGACTCAGCCTTACTGCCGCCCAACATACGCGTGTGCCAGCCACCACCACAAGTATATTTTATCAAGGAGGCAAGTTCACAAATCCAGAATTCAAAAATAATAAGGACTGACTGTGCACGCTGTGACTCTGTGTCTGATATACAAACACAAAAGATAATATTTCGACCGGGCTTGGTGGCTCAGCCTGTCATCCCAGCACTTTGGGAGGCTGAGGCGAGTGGATTGGCTGAGCCCGTGGGTTCAAGACCAGCCCAGGCAACTTTTTATTTTTTTATTTTTGAGTCGGAGTCTCACTCTGTCACCCAGACTGGAGTGCAGTGGCCGCTCCGGGCCACCACAGCCTTGACCTGCTGGGCTCTGGCGATCCTTCCACCTCAGCCTTCCAAGTAGCTGGAATTACAGGC
>NW_007044953.1:9202-30134 GCF_000164805.1 Carlito syrichta
GGCTGACTTTTTTATTTATTGTAGAGATGAGGTCTCACCAAGTTGCCCAGGCAGGTCTCGAACCCGCGGGCTCAGGCAATCCACTCACCTCAGCCTCCCAAGGTGCAGGATGACAGGCTGACTCACCAAGCCCAGCTAAGCCCAGGCAACTTGACGAGACCTCACCTCTACACTAAAAAAAAAAAAAAAAATTAGCCAGGCACCTGCACTGCAGTTCCGGCTACTTGGAAGGCTTGGGGCAGAAGGATCACCAGTGCCCAGCAGGTCAACTCTGGGATGGCCATAAGTGTGCTACTGCACTCCAGTCTGGGCAACAGAGTGAGACTCCACTTCAAAAAAAAAAGGTAGTATTTCATGATCAGGTAGAACTGAATTTAGAATGCACAGGTGGTTTAATGTTTGAAAAAAACCAATCAATCAATGCTGTGTGCTACATTAACATAATAAAAGAAAAAAAGACTATCTCAATCCATGCAGAAAAAGCATTTGAAAAAATTCAACACACATTCATGGCAAAATCTGTCAGCTACTAGGAATAGAAAGGAACTTTCATCTGATAGTCACAAAAATCTTATAGTTGACATCATACTTAATGGAGAAATACTTAACACTTTCCCCAAATTTGAAAACAAGACAAGGCTGTCCTCTGTCACTATTTCTTTTTACCCTTGCAGTGGACTAACCAGTATACTAAGCCAAAAAAAGGAAACATTCATATGGAATGGAGCCAAACATGAGCCAGAATAGCCAAAACAATCCTAAGCAAAAAGAACAAAGCTGGAGGCATTACATTGCCTGACTTCAAATTATACAGCAAGGCTATAGTACCCCAAACTGCATGGTACTGGCACAGGAGCAGACACACGGACCAATGGAACAGAATAGAGAATCCAGAAATAAGCCCAAATACAACCAACTGATCTTCGACAAAGAGAGCAAAAACATACACTGGGGAAAGAACACTCTGTTCACCAAATGGTGCTGGGAAAAATGGATAGCCATATGCAGAAAAATGAAACTTGATCACTCTCCCCATACAAAAATTAACTCAAGATGGATTAAATTAAGTCTTTGCGTCAGATCTGAAGCCATAAAAATCCTAGAAGAAAACCCAGGAAAAGTTCTTCTGAACATAGCTTTAGGCAAAGAATTTATGGCTAAACCCCCAAATACAACAACAACAAAAATAAGTAGGACTTAATTAGCTAAAAAGCTTCTGCATAGCCAAAGAAATAATCAACAGAGCAAACAGGCAACCTACAGAATCAGAGAAGACATCTGCAAACTATACACCTGACAAAGGATTTATATCCAGAATCTACAAAGAACTCAAACTAATCAGCAAGAAAAAGGCAATTAATCCCAATAGAAAGTGGGCACGCAACATGAACAGACATACCTCAAAAAAAGATACACAAATGGTAGACAAACAAATGAAAAAATACTCAACATCACTAATCATCAGGGAAATGCAAATCAAAACCACAATAAGATAACGCCTAACCCCAGTCAGAATGGCCATCATTTAAAAACAAAAAACAATAGATGCTGGCGTGGATTCAGAGAAAAGGGACTGCTTATGTTGGTGGAAGTGTAAATCAGTACCACCTCTACAGAAATCAACAGGAGATGTCTCAAAAAACTAAAAGTAAATCTACCATTTGATCCAGCAATCCCACTACTAGGTATCCACCCAAAGGAACAGAAGCATTATATGAAAAAGACACCTGCACTGGCTGTTCATCGCAGCACAATTCACAACTGCAAAGGTGTGGAATCAACCTAACTGTCCCTCAACTGATCAATGGATAATGAAAATGTGGTATATATACAAGGGGATCCAAAATATATGAAATGTATTTATACTAAATTGTGTATTTATTCTTATTTGTTTAAACTTCAGTCATCTTCAAAGTACTCTTTGTTTGATGCAATACATCTATCAAGATGCGTTTTCCATCACTCAAGACAGTTCTGAACTCATCCATTCTGATGCCTTTTAGTGGTTCTGACATTTCTGTTGCGCCTCACCCACATCAGCAAAGCGTTTCCCTCTGAGGATTTTTTTCATTTGGGGAAGCAGAAGAAGTCACTCGGGATGAGACCTGGTGAGTAAGAAAGGCAGGGTGTGGGAGTCACGCCACTGTGGGTCAATAACTGCATACTCAGCATGATGTGGGCAGGTGCCTTGTCACGATGAAAGAACCAAAAGCCTGTTTGCCAGAGCTTGGGACATTTCTTCTCCAAACGATGACGCAACCTGCTCAGAACTTCCAGATAAAAACTTTGGTTGACCAATGATCTGGAGGAGCAAATTCTGAGTGTATTACAAGAGGCCGGCCCTTCAAAAGGTATTTCCAGGTTTTTTGGTTCCCCTTGTACACTATGGATGACTATTCAGCTACCAAAAAGAATGAAATAATGTCTTCTGCAGCAACTTGGATGGAACTGGAGAACATCATCCTTAGGGAAATAACGCAGGAAGAGAAAACCAAACCCTGCATGTTCTTCACCTATGAATGAATGCTAAACCAAGGACCCACAGAGACATTGAGAAAGGTATGCCAGACGCTGGAGACTCAGAAGGAGGAGGGCAGAGGGTTGAAACAATCAGCTATCGAGTACAATGTGCACAGGTAGGGGTGGAGGGTACACATAAAGCCCAGACCAAAACCTGTCTGTGCCCAGAAAAGCTACTGAAATTTTTAAAAATTAAAAAAATAAAAGACATGAAAATTGTAAATAAAGAAGCAAAGCTATTGCTAGCAAATGACATTAAAAATACATTAGAATCTACCAAGTATTGACTTTAGCAAAAGTTACCATGTACATATCAATTAAAATAATAAACTGCATTTCTACTTGCACAAAGCAGAAAATGAAGTTTTAAAAATACCCTTTATAATAGCACCAATAAACAAGTATTACAAAATATGCACAAGACTGCTACACTAAAAACTATACGACACTGCTAAGACCTTAACAGAGAGGTAAACCATATTCATGGACTAGAAGTATCAACATTGTTATGATATCAATTCTCCCCAAATTAAGAGTCAATGCAAACATAATCAAAATCCTAGCAGGAACCTCTCAGGCAAGTAACAAGCTAATCTTAAAACCTATATAGATATACAGTGAAAACTCACCAAGTTGGAGGACTTGCACCACCTAAGACTTACTTCAAAGCTGAGATAACTGAAACAGTGTGTCAGTGACTCCGGGAGAGGCAAAAGACACACAGTCACACACGATTCATCACACGGGCACCACTGCATTTCAAGAAGAACCTTGACCCATACATACCTCACACCATATATTAACGATTAAGTTAGGAAGCAAAGACTCCTTAAATAGTACACAAACATATTACCATTAAAATAAAGGTTGATAAGTTGGACTTTACTAAAATAAAAGACAACATCAAGAGAATCACAGGGCCAGCCACAAACTGGAGAAGACACTGGCAGTGCACACGCCAACAAAGGACTCATATCCAGAACGTCTTAACGACCCCACAAATCTGAACAAGAGGCAACCCCAGGGAGAAAGGAGGAAAAGCCTTCCACAGGCACTTCACAAGATCATATCAAGACGGCCAGGAAACCGTCCGAAAAGGTGCTCGCCATCAGGACTCACGGGGAAACGCAAACTGACGGCACGCCACGACACCGGCACGCCCAGCAAAAGGGCCAGCATCAGGCAGACGACATCCAAAGTTGACCAGGATGGAGAGCAGGGGGAACTCCTGCAGACTGCAAGAGCGAAACTCTTGAGCCGCACTTGCAAGCCGACACACACGCCCCCGAACGACTCTCAGCCACCCGTCAAGTGCCACATGCCAGTGTCCACTAAAAGACACACACAAGAACGCACATGTCTGCAACAGAAAACAGCCCAATGCCAGCCAACAGCAGACAGGGTAGGTCAGCCTGACACATGCCAACAAAGCAACACGATACGGCAACAAAATGCACACACCCGCATGGATGGCTTGCACCCCCCAAGGAACACGGAGTGAGAAGACACCTCATCCCACAGGTCAGGAAGGACCAGCTGCTCCGACAAGGCACCCTCGTGGGAGCCGAGTCAATGGCAAGGGGCCCAGACGACAGCCTCGAGGGCACGCGCTGAGGTCTCCAGCCCCTCTAAGGGTGTGGCTGAGGTGTGTCCACAGGGGCTTTCTTCCTGTGTGTCCCCTCAGACCCTGCCTCCGGGCTGCCCCTGCTTGGCTACACCTTCATGCCGCCCTCCTTTGCTCAAACTGGGTCTCCGTCAGGGCAAGCACATCCCACCAGCCCAAGTCCGACCCTGTCCCAAGAGGACTTGTCTCACCACTGAGGGCCCTGTCTCCCTCTACTCTCTGCACTTCACCTGTGACTGTCCCTTCCCACCCCCAACCCCAGTGGCTGGCTCGTCTGGTGAAAGGTTCCCGAGCCAGGACTGCTGGCCAGGGCCGGCAGGGACCCCAGGGCAGGAAGATCAAGACCCACACCAACAGGCAGCTGACGTCACGGCTCAAAGGCACAACAGAGGGTCGGCTCTAACTGCCAGTGGGAAGGACACAGACGTCAAGTCCTGGGGCAGACACCCTGATGAGGAGGGCACGCAGGAGCCGAGGCCTCGTGGGAGGGGGTGTCTGCCCTGGGCGCCGTGGGGAGGAGTGCCCCAGCACAGCAGAGCCAGGAGGCACAGCAGCCGTGGGTGAGGCAGCAGGCTGGGGAAAGCAGGGGCCGAGGCCAGGGCTGGGCCAGGTTGGGCAGGAGGGGCTGCCGGGGCCTGGCCGCGCAGGAGGATGGGAGCAGCCACGGAAGGAGGGGCGGGCATGGTGTGACCTGAGGCCAGGACAGCGAGCAGGGAGAGCCCGGAGTCTGCCCACCGCCCGCCTCCCTGGCCACGGCCCACCGCGAGGCCCAGGCTCAGCCACCCTAGGGGCTGTGCCTGGAGCCCCCCACACGCTTCCTGAGGACCCGATGTCCCACAGGCTGCTCCCTGAAGTGGCGCGCTGCCGAGCAGGCTTCACCTCTTCGCCCAAGCCCACTTACTCTTCTCCCCGTGCCGGTTCAGGTGCAGGCTGCTGAGGTCGGCTTGGAACTGAGGCCCCACCATGATCTCCTGCAAAGGCAGAGGCCCAGGGTCAGGACACTGAGGAGGAGTCCCGGGTGGACAGGAGGCCGGCCGCCACGCGCTGTGGTGGGCTCCAGGCGGAGGGCCGCCGTCCATACCCAGACCCACCGGAGCAGCCTGCCTGCTGACGTCCAGGTCTGGGGTCTGGGGCCTGAGGACGGGAGGCAGAAGCCCAGGTGTGTGCATTTGTGGGCGGCGCCCTACGGCTGCGCAGGAGGCTCCAGAAAGGTTGGCGGAGCACAGAGTTCTGGGTGCCCAGTCAGCCCAGGAGTCAGGTGGCCCAGGCATCCCGAGAAGGGCCTGGTGGGACTCAGAGGTGGCGACCACAGGTGGGGAAGGCAGGGAGACAGAGGCACCACATACCTTCTTACATTTGTTGGCAGGAAGGGAGTCCTCCTCGGCGTCGGAGGAGGCAGAGGAGTCGGGCCCTTTGTCTTCGCCAGCCAGGAAACGAGCTTTAGGAAACGAGAGGCAGGTCAGGCGCCGCCCACATGGGCACAGCCCGGCCCCACCCTCCTGGGTGACAAGCTCTCTGTCTCCACTCTCTGTCCACCTGACCCCCACACTGTGACCCCTGCCTGAAGGGTACACGGATGGGCACAGGACCCAGAACCCAGAGGCGCCCCTGAGGAAAGAGGTCTTTGCCCTCTTCTGTTGCCACATCAGTGGGCCCCAAGCCCCCAGGTCCCAGGAAAAGTCCGCAGAGGCAGGCAGACCTGAGGGAGGACACTTCTGGAGGTGCTGTCCCTGAATCCGCTAGGGGAACCAACACATTCCCGCTTGGTTTAAACCCAAACCACTCCACTCAGCTCACAGGCCAGGGCAGAGAACGAGACACCCAGGGCTACCCACACTCCTCACATGGGCAGACGCCCTTGTCTGTGCACGTGTTCTTGGCCTGCGCCAGCCCCAACACCCCTCATCGCCAACGCTAGAACCTTGCAGGGGCCCAGCTAAAAGGGAGGATGGAACAGGAACACTTACGTCCACTCTGGTTAGGGAAAAGGTCGGAGGCCTCGTGGGAGGTCACGGATGGGGTGAGGTCGTCTGCAGATGACTGTGTCTCTTCCTCTTCTTCCCCTGAAAGCAAATCCTTCGCTATTTGTTCCTTTTAACAAGAAAGTAAAGAACATTTTGCAGTTTGTTTTAGGAATCTCAAAGTAACAGCAATGACAATAACAGTGAGGACTGGAACAAGGAGCTTCCCTTGCTGGAAGCCTAGGGCATGTGGGGCTGCCACTCTCATTCTGTAGACAGGACAACTGTACCCATGACCACAAAAGCTGGGACAGTTAGAGCTGCCACTGGGCACCCACCCAGAGCTCACGGCTTTCTCGGCCTGTGCACTTGGTTTGAACCGTAACGAAGCCTCCCCAACCCGACCGTGACCTCAGGATGGAAAACATCAGACGGCCCAGCCCTGGGGAGGTAGGTCACTGGCTCAGCTCCCTGCCCAGCTGCATCTCTTCACAATCGTCCCTGCTCTGCCCCCTCCGCCCACCCAAGCCAGATGACAAGTGGCCCGCGATTAGGGTCTCTCTGCTGCAGCCCATCCCCGTGGCCACTCCGACTCTGGGTGAGTGGTCACAGGGGCTGTACCAGTCACAACGCTCAGGAGGAGAACAAGAGCCCTTCTGAGGAGCAATCTGCAAACTGGCCTCGTGTGCACGGGTCATGTTCTACTTGTTCTGAAGGACTCTGTGCCTTTTCTTGCTGAACCCTTCATGCACAGGCAGCCAGGGGCTCCCCTGCCTTTTGCTAGGAGCCAGTTCCAGGAAGAGGCCATGCTCACCTTGTCCAGGGTCATGTCCGGGAGGTTGGGGGCCATGTCGCCACCCTCGCTCTCCCGTTCTGAGAGGGGGTCTGAAGCCTCATAGCCGTAGAGTGCAAGCAGCTCGTCGAGGGGCATGTCGCTGCTCTGAATGGGGAAGGGGGACAGGGCCCCGTCAGGAAGGATTGCTCTGGGGGTTCTGGTCCCCTTCCTCCTGCCTGAGCCTCGCTGGCCACCACAACCAAGGCCACTCTGTCATCCCCAGGTCAACTCCTCACATGGCAGTATTCCCTAGCCAGACACCAGGCCCAGTCCTTCACCCAGCAACTCCTGACAAGTCCCGGAAGAGGCACAGGTGAGACATCTCAGCCTAGAGGTCACCAAGCAGGGAAGGGTGTAACCAGAACAGGCCTTCCCGTCTACACCACACTGCTCAGTGCCCCCTTTCACAACAATTCCTGGAATGCAAAGATGGCTTGATATCTGGCAATCTACTATCACAATAATGACATCGACAAATCAAAGGGGAAGAAACAAATATGAAAAAAGCATTTGGTAAAATCCAACATCTACTCCTGATTTTAAAAACAGATGGATGCTTCATCCATATAATGGAGAAGTTGTTAACTCAAAACGGGTCAAAAATGAACAGCCAGAGAAATTCCCATCACAATCTGGAACAGGATCAAATACTGTTTTGATGCTTTGAGCCAATGTAATATGACTAGAAATAGAAATTTGGCTTTTAGGCCGGGCTCGGTGGCTCAACCTGTAATCCCAGCACTTTTGGGAGGCCAAGGTGAGTGGATTGCCTGAGCCCGCGGGTTTGTGACCAGCCCAGGCAACTTGGTGAGACCTTGTCTCTACAATAAAATAAAAAATTAGCTGGACGTGGTAGCACACGCCTATAGTTTTGGCTACTTGGAAGGCTGAGGCAGAAGGATCACCGGAGCCCAACAGGTTGACGCTGAGGTGGCCATGAGCCTGGGCGACAGAGTGAGACTCCAACACACACACACACACACACACACACACACACACCCCAAACACACAGGCATTTAATTCCTTGGAAGGAAGAGACACAAACTATCATTGTCTCCCTCTCCAGTGTTGCTTTCAAATCATTATTTCTCCACCCTTGTGTCAACCTCTCTCTACTTCGAGGCTAGAAGCACCTGCCCAGACTCCAGCCTGACGGCAGGTCACCATCAGCTTCCAACTTCCCGGACATTCCCTCTCATTCTCCCAAGATTTCAGCACCAGTCTCCCTGCACCCCAACTCCTGCCCTAACTCATCTGGGGAACTTCAAGTCCACACGGAAAACCCCCAAGTCCACTCCCAGCTCCTCCTCAGGGTGGCATCCTCAACCCTCTCCCCATCTACATCAAGTTCCCCCTTTATTCTCTCTCAGAACCCAACATCCAGCATGCCTATCATCATTTCAGATTATGAACTTGGAGAGGTTCAAACAGTGGTCCAGAGGTCCCCGAGTTCCCTAGGACTTTTTCAGGGTCACCCAAGATGAAGCCACCTTCATCAGAGCATGAAAATGTACTTCCTTTGTCCACCGCATTGACACTTGCACTGGCAGCGCAGAATCAACAGCCAGTAAGAGCCTAGTGCCCTGCACAAGTAGAGGCCAGTGCAGCCCCATGCACGAGTCATCACTGCCTTATTCCCACATAAAAGGATGCAAGCTTCACTTCAGAATATCCTAGATAAAGCCAGCACTTTGTTAAATCTCACCCTGAGCAGATGTTTCTGTTCTCTGTGTGAGGAAATGGGAAGCACAGAGAAAACACCTGCTGCATACCAAAGGGAGGAGGTTGCTTCGAAGAACTTTACATGTAAGAACGAGTGGTGAGGTGAAGGGGCCGCACCTTGCAGTTTCACCTGTAAGAATGCTGGCGGAGTGCGGTCACTCAGACGGGCACTGGGTAGGGGCTGCCTCATACAGGAGCCAGGGGCTGACAGACTCCAGCCGCTCAGACGGGTATTGGGCAGGCACACTTGACTCGTACCTGAGCCGCGGGCCGGCAGATTACAGCCACTCGGATGGGCCCTGGGGGGAGCCGCCTCACACACAGGCTGGGGACTCGCAGACTTCAGCCGCTCAGACAGGCACTGGGCAGGTGCAGACTCATACGTGAGCCGGAGTGGCTCTTACTTTAAAGGAAACAACTGACTGTGCTTAACGTAGAGATAAAGTTAAGTTTTTAAGGAAAATATCATAATTTTGGAAAACTGGGATTTGACAACATGCACTTGCTGAATCCAATGCGAATTGTTACGGACAACCGTAATCCCCAGTATGACTGTATTTGGAGACAAGCCTCTCTGTAAGTAACTACAGTTCAGTGGTAGCATGAGGATGGGGCCTAATCTGGTAGAACTGGTGTCCTTAAACAAAAAACACGGAGTGTGCCACTGCACTACAGCCTAGGCAACAAAGAGTGAGACTCCAACTCAAAAAAAAAAGAAGGAAAGAAAGAAAGAAGAGAAAAACACCAAAACCACCAAAGAGTCTGCTCACTTTCTCTGTCTGCCATGTGAGGACACAAGAAGGCAGCCCCCGAAGCCCACCCTGCCAGACCTTATCTTGGGCTTTTCAGGCTCCTGAACTGTGAGAAAATAAATTTCTGTTGTTTAATCCACCCCATCTGTGATATTTTGTTACGCAGCCCTAGCAGACGAATACATTAACAAACGGGGCCTTTTCGTTTTATAGAGATCACACACGGGTAAAGATCCACTGCGGGCTCAAGACCAACAGATGGTGACAGAATCAAGGACAGAGGGCTCACCGATACGGCTTCAGAGTCCACTCTGCAACTGTTCTTTACAAACTACCAGTCGCTGCATTTTGAAGAAAAGTATCCCGCTATCCGAAAAGCTGGTAAAGACTCCCCTCCTTCCCAGCAACAGATCTGTTTGAGGCTAGATTTGAATTTCAACCAAAAGAACCTATCACAATAGACAATATCTGCCTTAAAAGCCAGCACCTAGATTCTCACGTCTGCTTCTACATTCAAAGAAAATGTAAAATTAACTCTTCTCTCTCATTTTTGCTTTTGGAAAATAGTCATTTTTTTCATTTTCATTAAAAATATATTCCTTATATTACATGTAATCAATGTCATTTCTTTTTTTTTTTTTTGAGTTGGAGTCTCATTCTGTCACCCAGGCTGGGGTGCCATGGCACACTCACGGCCCCAGCATCAACCTGCTGGGCTCAGGAGATCCTTCCACCTCAGCCTTCCAAGTAACCATAACTACAGGTGCTACCACTCCCAGCTCCTGACAAGATGAGATCTTGCCGGGTTACCTGGGCAGGTCTCAAACCCGTGGGCTCAGACAACCCACTTGCCTCGACCTCCCAAAGTGCTGGGATCACAGACTGAGCCACCGAGCCCTGCCTACTAATGTTACTTTTACATGAATTAGTAAATAAGCGTTTTTAAATGCCAACTTTAACTTGTGGGTATAGTCAAAAGGCAACAGATAAATCACATAAACAAAGCTTCTTGAGGCCCTCAATAATTTCTGAAAGCACAAAGGGGACCCTGGGACCAGAAGTTTCAGGAGAGTTGGTTCCACGTCCAACCACCACGCTGGCTGTGAGCACTGAGAAGGCAGCCGGTCCTCCGCTGAATCAGTCCTTAGCAAGTGCCCAGAGCCTGGGCGAAGACACGCAAACAGCCGCGAAGCGCAGCTGCTCGCAAACCTTGAAGCTCGCCCAGGAGGGCTCCACGCCACACGAGCCACGTACCTGGGAGATGAAGTCCTTCTCCAGTGCCTCCTCGGGCTTGTCTGGGCACCTTGAGGCCTCCTCGCACTCCTCCCGGACGCTGTAGTCCTGAGACAGGATTTCGGTGAGGCTGAACCGATGGTCTCCAGAGCCCATGGACACCACTGGGGAGGAGACAGCAGCCCAGGTGAACACCAAGCCTCTCCTGTGACCCACCACTGTACTGAGAGTGGACAGCTGGGGCAGGAGAGGTGAGGGGGCCCTGCTGCCCCAGGGACAAAGCCCTTGGTGTGCAGCCGTGGGCAAGAGGCTGCCCAACAGGACCGGCATCTGGCAAGGACCCCGACAGAGCACCTCCTGGCCAATGTCCACACCAAGAGAGGAGCAGGCCTGGCGCACTGCACACACAGAGCCCAGTTTTCCTGAACCCACAGGCCACGAGGATTTGGGGAGCAGAAAGAGGGCTAGTTAAGTCAGGGTGAGGGAGTAGCAGGACTCGAGCCAGGTGCACACCTGGCTCCACAGCTCACGTATGGTCTCAGGTGAGGCCCTTGGCTCCCGAAATGGGGTGATGCCGGCCCCCCCCCGTGAATCACAATGGAATCAGGTACCATGCAGAAAAAACGCCAATGGGGCCTCAACAAATGCAGTTCCTCATCCCCCATCCGCAGGGCCACGGCACTGCCACATAAAGAAGCCGTGCTATAAGCACTGCCCGACAGAGAGAGACGGTCACCAACGTAAGGATTTCCCCCCCAAAGAACCAGCAGGCGTTCTCTGTCTCCTCTCCATGGTTAGTCTTCAGAAAGTCAAACTTTGAAACGAAAAAGGAAACAGACAGAGCTTCATCAATCCAGGCAGGGGGCATGGACGCCTGAGGCTGGGGATGTGGGGTCGGGGTCCAGGACGGGGGGCCCTCAAGAGGGCTGGTCACACAGGTGTGCGCGCGTGCACACACGTGCACACACACACACACACACAGACACACACACGCTGTCAAGGGGACACGCTGCAGCCCACAGTTCTGCATGGAGGACCCCGTGTGAACGGCACTTGTCGAAGGGAGGAGGGACCTGGAGCTCACTCCCAGGAGGAGGACTCGTGTGTGGGGGAATGGGAACCCGCTGCCTCCCGTGGGCTGGGTGCAGGCAAGTGCAGATGCTGGTGGGAGACGCAGCCCCTCACTGGCCTCAGCGGCAGCCTCGCAAGAGAAAAACCATCACAGAGAACTCACCCTCCAGCACCCCCCTTCTGTGGTCCAGCACAGGCGGCCAGCAGGAGGGGCTGGCGGGCCTGGGCCTTGGCTCCAACCAGGCAAGCAGGGGTGCCGCCCACCCAGCTCCCGTGCCACCTTCTCCAGCCACCAGAGCCCCTCCACTAGCCACCCCCGCCCCCCACCGCTCCAGCAGGCCGGCGCTGCCCTCGGCCTCAGGGGTGTGCTGGGCTCTAAGGGGGTCTGGGCTGCTCAGGCTCCCAGCCAGTGCTGGAGAACAGAAAGGTGGAGGCCTGACTCCGCGGGAACGGGTGGCGGCTGACCCCCCCACCGGGGCGCCGGACCTGGCCAGCCAGGCCAGGCGAGGACACTGTCTCTCACAGCCACAGAGACCCTGGCAGACGTGGGCAGTAGGAAGAGGGGGCCAGGGAGGTACCTGCGGTTGTCTGCAAACCAGGCTCCCCGGGGCACAGGCTGTGAGCGAGGAAGGAGACCACGTGAGGACTCTGCCTCCCCAGCGAGGAGGCCTGTGGAGAAGAGAGGCGGGTGAGCTTGAGCTCGGCTCCAACCTGGTGCCGCACCTCACAGCGTGGCAGCTGGGGGCGTGCGCTGGTCAGAGCCCAGCCACTGGATGACCTGGGAAAGTGGCTTCACCTCTGCCACTGAGGCCTGGGGGATGGGAACTGAGAGCAGGACAAGCGTCAAGCATGCGGCCGCTGCTAGCCATGTCTCCCGCCAATGACTTGCTCGGAGGGTCTAAGCTTTCCCGCTCAGGGTGGGACACATGACAGCAAAAGCCGCCACGAACGGCCCTATGATCCTGACCCATGCTACAAGCCAGGTGGACCCTGAGAACAGCACGCTCAAGGGGAGAAGCCAGACACAGGAGGCCACACAGTGCAATTCCATGTGCGTGAAACACCCAGGACAGGCAAATCTACAGCCTAGAAATGGATTCATGGTTTGGGGGCTGGGGAGAGGACAGTAGGGAGTGACTGCTAATGCGAATGGGCCCTCTTTGGGGATCTAAGAATGTTCTAGAATCAGATACATGTGATGGCTACATGACCGTGAAGATACTAAAAAAATCACTGAATTAAACAATTTTAAATGGGTGTATCTTATGGCTTGGAAATTACTCCAATTTTTCTTAAAAAGGCAAACAAAACCATTATAACAAACACTATTATCATAATGTTCAAAGGTTTACTGAGAACAAGAAAACTACAGACCCAGTATCTCTCATGAATGTAAACACAAAAATCCTCAAAAAAATACTAGCAAACTGAACCGGGCAACATATAAAACAGGATTATAAACCGTGACCAAGTAGGATTTACCACAAGGATGCAAGATTGGTTTAACATTCAAAAGTCAATTCATGTAACACACCATATGAATAACATAAAAAACGAACACAGGATCATCTCAGCAGGCTGAGTTAACAAAACCCAAAAACCCTTTCATGATAAAAACACTCAACAAACTAGGGAAAAAAGTGAACTTCTCAGCCTGATAAAGGTACCTATGAAAACCCATGGTCATCACGGTGCCCAGCGGTAGCAGATGATTGCCCCCCTCACGCCATGAATAAAAGTGAGTTCTCAGCCTGAAAAAGGTAGCTGCGAAAACCCAGTCATAATGTTGCTCAGTGGTGGAAATGGAAGCCACCTCATGCCATCAACACAACAGTGGTGTCCACTCTCAACACTTCTACCCAACATAGCACTGAGGTTCCCAGTCAGTGCTAGAAAATGAAATAAGAGGAATCAAGACTGGTAAGGAAGAAACTGAACTACCTGTTTTTGCTGGTGACATGATCTCACACATAAAAAAGCCCTAATTAAAAAATGATTCCAAGTACTAAATGAGTTCAGCAAGATCGCACAGCACAAAATCAACATGTTCGATCATTTCATTTCTACATACAAGCAATGAACAACCCAAAAAGAAAATTAAGAGGACAACGTGTACAGTACTCTGAATGAACAAAGCATTGTTGGAAAAATTAAGGACCAAAGTGAATGAAAAGACATCCCGTGTTCGTGGCTAAGAAGACTTAACATTGAGATGACAATACTCCCCAATGTATTTACAGGTTCAACACAGTCTAAATCTATCAGAAACAAAGCTGACTTCTTTGTAGAAACCGACAAGCTCATTCTAAAAAGCACATGGAAGTCCAGAATAGCCAAAACAATCTTGAAACAGAACACTTCCCGATTTCAAAATTTGCTACAAAGCTACAATAATCAAAATAGTGTGGTACTGACAATACGAATAGGCACATGAACCAGTGGAACAGAACTGAGAATTCAGAAACAAACTCACATATTCACAGTCTAATGAATTTTGACAAAGGCACCAAAACAATTCAGTGGGGAATGAATAGTCTTTTTTAACAAATGCGGCTGGGACTAGATAACCATACCTAAAAGAATGGAGGTGGGTCCCAATCTCACGTCACATGCAAAAATTAACTCAAAGTGGATCAAAGGCTTTGGATATAAGAGTTAAAAACGACACAACTCTTAGGAAAAAAACACGGATAAACGGTTGTGACCTGGGATTTGGCAAGTTTCTTAGATAAGACACCAAAAGCACATGTAACATAACAACAAAATTTGGTAAAATGAATTTCATAAAAGGAAAAACTTTTGTGCTTCAAAGGACACTATCAAGAAAGTGAAAAGACAACTCTCAGAACGGGAGAAAATATTTGCAAACCATACATCTCACAAGGGGCTTTTGCCTAGAATACATTAAAAACTCAGTAAGAAAAAGACAACCCATTTTTAAAAGGGCAAAGGATCTGAGTAAACACTTCCCCAAAAAGGATATACAAATGGCTACTAAGCACATGAAAAGATGCTCAATATCCTATCAGGGAAAAACAAATGAAATCCACAGTAAGATACCACTTCATAATCAAAGAATGACTATGATTTTTTTTTTTTTTTGAGTTGGAGTCTCACTCTGTCGCCCAGACTGGAGTGCAGTGGCCGCTCCCAGCCACCGGAGCCTCGACCTGCTGGGCTCCAGTGATCCTTCCGCCTCAGCCTTCCGAGTAGCTGGAATTACAGGCATGCGCTACCACACCCGGCTGATTTTTTTTTTGATTTACTGTAGAGATGAGGTCTCACTGCCCAGGCGGGTCTCAAACCCGCGGGCTGAGGCAATCCACTCACCTCAGCCTCCCAAAGGCGCGGGATTACAGGTTGAGCCACCGAGCCCGGCTTATGATTTTTTTAAAAAGGTAATAACAAGTGTTGACAAGAATGTGGAGAACCTGAAACGCTCCGGCACTGCCGGCGGGTGTGTAAAACAGACCAAGAAGGGACGAACACACCAAGTGAGGCGCCAATATGAATGGCACCTGGAAAGCAGTGAGGCAATTCCTCCCAAGTTAAACAGCGCTACCACATGACCCAGGTGGACACGTGCAGGTATACACCCAAGAGAAATGAAAACATATATCCACACTCAAGCTTGTACGTGACTGCTCACAGCAGGATTATCCACAACAAAAAGTGGAAAAACCCTAAAGTCCATCAGCTGACGAGCAGATATACAAAATACTAACCGGCCATGAAAAATAAGGAGGCACTGTCACAGGTACAATGTGGATGAACCGTGAGTAACATCATGCTTGTGAAAGAAGCCAGACATGTAAGGCCACACACTGGATGATTCATTTTATTTCCAATGTCCAGAACAAGCAAGTCCACAGAGACAGAAAGTGGATTAGTGGTTGCGAGGGCCCAGGGGACGATGTGGGGCTTAGGAAGTGACTGCTAAGGAGTGTGGGCTTCCTTTTGGGGTGATGAAAGTGTTCTAAGATCGACTGTGGTGGTAGGTGCACAACTCTGTGAATATATGAAAAACCACTGATTATACATGTTAAAATGGGTGGATTGCATGGTAAGTTGATTCTATCTCTGTAAAGCGGTTGCCAAAAAGAGTACATTGAAATATTTAGTAAGGTTTAAAAACTTAATTAGTAAGAATTTGAGCCAGGCTCGGTGGCTCAGCCTGTCATCCCAGCACTTTGGGAGACCGAGGCAAGTGTATGGCCTGAGCCCGTGGGTTCGAGACCAGCCCAGGCAACTTGGTGAGACCTACTGTCTCTACAGTCGGTCAAAAATTAGCCGGGTGTGGCAGTGCACGCCTGTAGTTCCCACTCCTTGGAAGGCTGAGGTGGAAGGATCGCCCAAGTCCGGCAGGTCGAGGCTGTGGTGGCCGGGATTGTGCCACTGCACTCCAGCCTGGGCAACAGAGTGAGACTCCGATGCAAAAAAAAAAAAAAAAATTTCAACACTGATTTCTTCACTGGGTCCTCAAGAAAAACCCCGAGGTGGGGTCATCATTCTCTCCACAAGGGAAACAAAGAAACCGAAGCTCCGAGAGGCCAAGTCCCTCACAGCAAGCAAGTGGGGCCATGGCAGACTCGAGCTCAGGCCTGAGACTCAAGGCCCTTCAGAGTCCACCACTCTGCACGGGAGCATGAACGACAGGACAGTCGGCCCTGGACAACATGGGAGCTGGAGGAGCCAGTCCTCCGCGCGGTCATGAACGCACACACAGGCTGGGCTCCGTGGCTCAGCCCGTCATCCCAGCGCTTTGGGAGGCCGAGGCGAGTGGGCTGCCTGAGCCCGCGGGTTCAAGACCAGCCCAGGCAACTGGGCAAGACCTCATGTCTACAATCAATCAAAAATCAGCCAGGCGTGGTAGCGCGCGCCTGTAGTTCCGGCTCCTTGGAGGGCTGAGGTGGAAGGATCGCCGGAGCCCAGCGGGTCGAGGCTGGGGTGGCCATGAGCGTGCCACTGCACTCCAGCCTGGGCAACAGGAGGAGACTCCCCAACTCACAAAAGAAAATCCACACATCACCACTGACTCCCCACAAATCAACTGTTAATGGCCTTCTGCTGACCAGAAGCCTGATGGATGACGCAAAAAGCAGGTGAACACACATCTTCTATGTTGTATGTATTATGTACTGCATTCTTGCAATCGAGGAAGCTACAGAAAATGTTATTAAGAAAGTCATAAGGAAGAGAAAATATATTTACTATTCATTAAGTGGAAGTAGATCGTCATAAAGGTCTTCATCCTTGTCATCTTCACGCTGAGGAGGCTGAGGAGGAAGAAGGGGATTGGTCTTGGGGCCGTGGGGCGACAGGGTGGGAACAACCCGCGTGGAAGTGACCTGTGCAGCTCAAACCGTGTGGCTCAAGGGTCAACTGCACACACACGGACAGCCAAGCCACGGGAAGGAGCAGGGAGACAGCAGGGCTCTGGCACCGCAGCCATTCAGGCAAGCAGGCTGGTGAGGACCAAGCGGCACCTGAAGCTCTAAGCAGGGAGTGACATGGCCCAACCAGCCTTCGCCACATGGCGACAGAGGCAACGAGGAGAGAAGGGAGGAGCCAGCGGGGACCCACCCGGGTGGGAAGGGACTCCAGGGACCAGAGTCAGGCAAGGCACACAGAGCGCCTGGCAGCCCGGGACACCTCACACCCTCTGCCCTGGGGCTAGTCCAGACCGGCAGGGGTAGCAGGGAGGCGCTGCAGCCTCACCTTCCAGGAAACAGTGGTTGGCATCGGCCCGCAGCTACTCTGCACGGTCATTTGCGGCACAAAGCCACGGCGAGGGCACCCCAAGAGGCCCTCTCTGGGACCCTCTGGGTGGGGGGGGTCTCTGAGCAAGCGCTCAGGCCTCAGCCAGGGGGCTGACTCCTCTCCTTGCTTGCACGTGGGAACCCTGACCAGCAAGGAGGGACGAACACACCAAGAGGGGCCCAAGTGTGAACGGCGAGTTGACAACAGACCCCCGGGAGGGGCCTCTGGGTTCAGACAGAGTGGCAATCACATCTGCCCAGGAGGTTGTGGCCCTCACCTGACTTGCCACTTAACAGGGGAGCTCAAGCAGAGAGGGGCACAGGAAGAAGCAGCCGGCGACAGCAGACAGAGCCGCCAGCATGGAGGCCAAGCAGCCTCATGTCCTCACGTTGATCTCCAGGCGACTCCCACGTTCCTCCCGTCTACCACGAATACGGACTCCACAGGCTTCCTCCCTCTCCCACCCCACCCCAACCTCCAGGTGCAAGGCTACTCTGCGGGTGGGATTCCCAGGGTCCTGCCTGCACTGAGAACACTCCGGATGTTTCCATCCGAGTGCAGGGCCAGCAAAGCCAAAGTCGTCTGTTTTGTCAAAACAGAAGGAGGAAAAAGATGGGGAGCTGGACATGGGTATTCCAGATAACAAAAAGAAGAAAGCACAGACAGCACTCGAGGGACACGGTCCCAGCCGCAGACTCCGGCGTCCCTCGAGGGTCTTGGGGAGTGAGGAGGCAGCCTGGACTCGCGGCAGCCCCTCCCCAGGTGGCCTCTCATTCCCACTCGCCACCTTCAAAGTTCAACCCAAAGTGACACAATGGCGAGTTCCCTTCGCCGAGATGGCTGCCCCCACATTGCCCCAAGCTCTTTCCCCACCAACGCTGCACGGCCCGGAGAGGCGGGATCTAAGCCCTCTCCCCATGGCTCTGGCCAGGCCTGCAACCGTCAGGAAAAGGACGCAATCCTACGGCCAGGTCATGAAGTTCACTTCTGGTGGACCGGTCGCTCTTGGACCGGGGCCGCCCTGCTGTGTGGAAGCCCAGGCCATGTGGAGCGGCCCGTGCAGGCACCCAGCTGACAGCCAGTATCCACAGTCAGTCTCCAGCAGACTGCAACCCTCCGGGGACCCCGGGTGAGAACTGCCTGGCTGAGTCCAGTAACCCCTCAGAACTACGAGCGATAATAGTAAAACGGCTGCTGCTGTTTTCAGAGACCAAGAGTTGAGGTGACTCATTACGCAGCCAAGAGCTGGCTGGGACAGCCCCCTCCCAAGAGCCACCTGTGACCTTCCTCCCACCCACACCAGCTAAGGTCCTGGTCCCTCGCTGGACTGCCCGGCATCCCACACCTCCATCTGCCCAGCCGAGCACCTGCTCTGGGCCAGGCAAGGCCATGGCATAACAGCTAACCCGGGGAGCAGGTTCTGCCCGTCTCCACCCACAAGGAGTTGCTCGTTTAGCTTCAGACACAGGATGGCAACCAAGTGGATGTGTACAGTACTGAGAAAACAGGGTGGGGGGCGATGCAACCGGGGGCCAGGGAAAGCTTCCGAGGGGCCTGGAGGGAAGTGGAACAGCTCACAGGCAGCCCCAAGGGCATACAGCACGCCAGAAAATAGCAGGAGACCGGGGCTGGCGGCGGGGCAGATCAGCGGGGACCACACTGCAGAGCTGGAGGTGCCGGTGAGGAGGAGCACTTCATCCCGGGACAGTGAAAGCCACAGAGAACTTTAAGCAAGAGTGAGAGAAGGTGTTTTCAGGTGTTCGCAGGGTCCGGCCGGGATCCCTCAGTACAGGACGAAGCATCCCCATCTTCCGCCATGGTGCTGATGATTATTTTGAGATGACAACACAATATAAAAGCAGTTAACCCTGATCATGGGTTATTAGGTCACAAAGCAGTCGAATATGAAAAACTTCCTAAGGCTCAACTTCCACGTACAGGCCACTAGGGCAAGACCCCAGGAGTCAGACAGCGACCAGTCCAAGTGTCACAGAAGAAGAGGTTCCAGAGCCAGAAAAGGGTCACTATGTTCAGCAGCTGCACACTTGTCAGTCCTTTACTGGCCCACATCTCGCTCTCTGACCAGACTCTAAATCCCTTCAGGACAGGCGCACTGTCAGATCCTCGTGGCCTAGCACAGAGCTAGGCACAGGGGGGAATCTCCTTAGAAAATTAAATCAAATTCACTCACAGGGCACTACCCCAAACTGCAAAACAGGGGTAGTACGAGCACCCTGGACACCCGGGTGCTATGTTTCAGGAGCTCGGCACAGGGCAAGGCATAATTACCAGTCAAAACAAAGCAGCTCCCAGGAGGATGGCAAGGGAGTCTGATCTATGCCGTCCAAGACACGCGGTTACCCGCGAGGTCACAGGTGCTGCCCAAAGGCCACCTCACTCCCAGGAGGGATGCCAGCCATGCCCAAGCCAGGAGCGCACAGAGGCACACCCCCACCCGACCACCCCCTCGCCGCGGGGCCACTGGGAAACCTGGTTTCCGCCTCTGACCCTGGTGGCCAGTCACCACCCCCGTGAGGACTCAGCTTCCGTAAGTGTGCCTCAGAGGAGGAGAACCAACACTCTAAGAAGAAACAGGCTGGTAGGATCTAGCCCAGGACCGAACAGCTACACCCGGAACAGCTACACCCTTGTAGGCACAAAGATGGCCGGCTGCTACCCCCGAAGAGGTCACTGGTGGGAGAAAATGGCCCGTTCCACCCTCCACAAGGCCCACCAGTGTTTGCCAAGACACAAACACGCAAGGTGGCCCCATGGCCAGGCCAGACTTCAGCCCCAGCTTCCTACAAAGCAGGTGCCACCCAGGGAGGCACCTTCTCCTCTCTGGGCCCCAGAGGCCCCACCCATGAGATAAGGATCAATTCCTGAGTCCGCAGGCCTGCCTTAACTTCTGCACACAGAGACTCAGGCACTAAGAGGCCCATTTACTGAGCTCCTGGCAAAGGCTGTGTCTTCATGCTCGTTACCTCATTCCATCTTCACTAGGGCCCTGCAAGGTGAAGGCAGGTGAGACAGGTCCACACGTTCTTATTCATCACTCCAAATTTTTTAAAAAGCTCCAAAAGCGGAAGTTTGTCTGCTCCCAGTTTGACCTGACACGTCTTTCCGTATCCTAGACCTGGGTGAGTGTAATCAAGTATCACGGTCCCAAACCCCGCAGGTCCTCCCTCGGGCTGTAAAAATCCTGGGCTCCAAAATATAGCTGGGCCCCAAAATGTCGAGGAAAGGGTCCCGGGCTTGCTTTCCGGCTAGAGGGAGGCGGCCCCGAGAAGTAACTTCGTGCCCCGGGGAGGGCTGGTCTCACTCTGCCCGGGCCACCCCGGAGCTCCTAGGCCGGCGGACCCACCCACCCGCTGCGGCCGGCCGGCGCAGAGCCGGCCCCACGTCGGGAGTTCAAATGCCGCCGGGGTCCGCCCCGAGCCCACCGGGGCTCGCG
>NW_007044953.1:31030-33251 GCF_000164805.1 Carlito syrichta
CCTTGAGAGGTTGAGGATGTCGTTAATAAAAACACTAATCCCCAGGAACCACACCGGTGTGGGAAGGAACATGTGCTCCTCCGGTCCGACGGCCACACGCCTTTGGCACCCGGTTTTACAGACGCGGAAACTGAGGCCCAGAGTGGCGGGCCACCCAGCGTCCTAGTGACGGAACTGGAGTCTGGGCAGCGTGGCTCCGGAGCTTTCTGCGCTTCTGCACCCGTGCCGAGCAAGCTCGTGTGCCAAGCAGTCAACGGGGAGTTTGCAGAAATGCGCCCGTAAGAGTTTTGAGAAGCCTGGCTGCTGTAGAGTAGGGAGCCAAAGTATTGACCTGGGGGCACAGAAGAGGCGGGTTTGGACCCAGGGCCCTTTGGCTCTAGAGTCCGCGTTGGTTTGGGTGGGTTGGTTTGTTTTTAATGGATGAAATGTTTGGGGAACGCCCGCACTTTCTGATCCCGTGCTAGGCGCTGGGAGAGTTTGAACAGAACGGTCCTGACACCTGTCCTCAGTGTGCTTGGAGTGGAGAATGGAAGGCGGAATTCGCCACACTTCAGACTCGGAGTGCCAGGAATATTCGGGGCCGAAGCTGCAGACGGAGCGAGAGGGAGACCAGCAAGGAGGCAGGGGCCAGGCGGGAGACACTGGCGCTTGGACGGTGTGGAGAGAGACAGGAGGAAGCCACAAGGCTTGCCGATGGCGGGAAGGTGGAGAAGGAGAGCGTGGAGGACAGCTCCCAGATTCCTGGCTCACACGCATGGGTGGTGGTTCCGCTGAGACCAGAAAGAAGGGCATCAGGGAGAGTGGGGGGCTGAGAAGACCCTGTTGTCTCCCAGGGATCAGCCATCCTGGTGAGAAGTTGAGATGCGCAACCCCTGATGTTTGACACAAAAGCCCTCTGAGAATTCACCAACCAGGAAATTGAAGAACCACTCCTGAGAGGTCTACCTGACAGTCGCCTGACTCAGTGAGCCCCTCACTCCTTGTTTGACTTACATCATTCAGACTGGGGTTTCTGGCTCCTGTGGTTGAGAGTCCTCACTGATATGTGGAACAGTTGACTGTTTCGTTCATTCAGTTATTCAGTGAACTAATCATGTACCCTATGCAGCTGACTCAGCTGGGAGCTGAGGAGGTCCAGTGAGGCGGGGGCATGTATCAACAGAGACAACAAAAATGGGGTGCTGTGTTATGACAAGCGGTGGGAGCCCAGGGAGAAGGGGCTCAAGTCAGCCTGGCACAACCAGAGACAACTCCTAAGACAGAACTTTGGCAACAATCACCAAATAGAGGCTGGGCTCATTGGCTCACATCTGTAATCCCAGTGCTTTGGGAGACTGAGGCGGGAGGTTGCCTTGAACCCAGGGGTTCCAGACCAGGGTAACAAAGTGAGACCTCATCTGTACAAAAGTCAGAAAAATTAGTCAGGCGTGTCGGTACATGCCTGTAGTCCCAGGTACTCGGGAGGCTGAGGCAGGAGGATCACCTGAGCCCAGGAGATGGAGGCTGTGGTGAGCTGTGATCCTGTCCCTGCACTCCAGCCTGGGTGACAGAGTGAAGCCCTGTCTCAAAAAATAATAATAATAATCAGATAGATGTTAAATGAGGGGAGGATGAAGAGAAGGATATTTTAAGGTCTGAAAGTCTACCCATAGACTATTCATTGCAGTAGAGAAATGAGGCCAGGTGATAAAAATTACCTTCACTAATGAAGGGCAGATGGACATGGTGTGCCTTGGGTGTGATCGCAGGAGAAGAACACACTTCATCTGGCCAGGAATGCATAACCCATGTCCATATAGGAGGAAGTTTAAGACAAACTCAAAGCAAGGCACGTCCCATTAAACAAAAGAAAGACCGTGCTCTTCAGAAACGTTAATGCCAGAAGAGACAGACTGTGAAGATCTAGACATGTTAACTGACTGATCCTAGACTGGATTCAGTAGTGGAGAGGAAAAATGCCACAAAGGACATGGTTGAGTCGATTGACAAAGCTGGAGTTCAGATGTAAAGTATTGCATCCATGTGACGTTTACTGAAATCAATACCTGTTCTGTGGTTCCGTAAGATGACATCCTTATTTGAAAGTTCACACTTAAGCCGGGCTTGGTGGCTTAGCCTGTAATCCCGCGCCTTTGGGAGGCTGACGTGAGTGGATTGCCTGAGCCCGCGGGTTCGAGATCCGCCTGGGCAGGGAGACCTCATCTCTACAATAAATCCAAAA